>NC_057809.1:186032079-186039383 GCF_018294505.1 Triticum aestivum | reverse complement strand
ATACAGAAGCCCTTCCCGTGGGTCCTAGCTATCAGGTGGAGGAATCATTATTTTGCGTGTAATAAGGAGGCATTTCCTTGCATGCGGCCGTGGACCCAGCTGTCAGCCTTTCCACGTACAGTCCACTTCCGATGGATGTCGTTCATTGACCATGTTGACCAGGCCGCGCCGAGAGCACCAGGGCAGTGGACGACGGCGAGGCCTAGGAAGGGAATGAGACGGATCCAGGGAAGACTCGGCAGTTGTTTCCCACACGGAGGAGTACGAGGGTTTACTGGTTCGTCTGCCGTCCCCGGAGAATAACAGTAGGTGTGGGTGAGTAGAGGAATCGCTAGGCCAGTGATGGGAGTACGGTGGGGCGGTGAGGCCTGCGCGGCAGCATAGCCGGCCACGGGAGGAGGGAGCAGGCAGTCCCGTCGGCGCTTGTTTGAGCGGCTGGAGCAGGAAAAGCAGAGATTGAAGAAGCACGAGAGCCGTTGGATGGACATCAAACAGTCACTGCTCTCGTGTGCATTATTTCTAATAATGTATAGCCCATTTGCTAATTCTTAAGAATTTTTTTGGAGCCCATCTTATTTTTGTTAGCATTACACCCCATATTGTGGCCACGGTTAAAAAGTATATGAACTTTTGCATATTTTGGTGCGGTCAACTGTTTTTAATCCTGAAATATTGATTCACATTCAAACTATTTTGAAAAATAATTTATATAAATATAAAATCCAAATAATTGTCCACGCATAAAAATCAATGGAATTTAAAATCTTGTAATGAAAAAAATTTGAAACTAATTCCCGGTTTGATGTGTTTTAAAAATGTAGAGCCCATTTTTGGGAAAACCGAATGAAACTCTCCTCGTCTTGAAAGATTTGCAGCCCAGCAAGGCTGATAAAGCAAGTAGGCCTCGTTTGGGTATTTCTTAAAAAAATGGAACTTGGCTAGCCATTCTCAGCAAGAAAAAAACACAACTGGGCTCATGATGTGGTAAACGTAAATAAAACCCTGGCTAGACGGGCCATAGCCCCCGCACAGCCCCGTTGTTACCCTGATCCGTCGCTAAAACTAGTATAAATAACAACTGCTTATTCCTCCAAAAAAACTGCGCGACCTGCTGGGTCCCTGGTGTCAGCAGCTCGTAGTGTAATTCTCTCGTTTATTTACTACGTTGACAATGGCGTGAGCCCCAGATGTCCAACCATTAGGAGGAACCATATTTTTGGGCTTGTAATATAGAGGCACTTGCTTGCGTACTAGCATGACGCTGGTGGGTCCCTACTGTTATCCTCTCCACGTACATTCATCTCCTTGTTCCTCTCGGTTGTTGAGGACGTTGACAATGCAAGAGGGCGGCACAACGCGCACGGCGAGCGAACCAAGGCCGCAAGGCGGAGGACGACGGTGAGGCCTCGGACGGAACGAACAGGAGCCGTGGAAGATGCGCCGGTCCAGTCGCTGGCGGAGGGGAGTACGAGGGTTGACTGGTTCGAGTGCGGGTGCGTGTTGGGGCTAGCGTCGCCGGAGAATAACAGGACGTGTGGGGGTATAGAGGGAGGGATTGGCCAACGTTGGAGGGTACGTACGGTAGGGCGGCGGAGGCCCAACCAGCCATGGGAGGCGGGAGCAGGCGAAGCCAATGGGGTGGTTTGGTTTGGGTGGCTTGAGGAAGAAGAAGACAAGAGATAGAAGATACACGACAGATGTTGGATGTCAATCCAACGGCTGGTAGGCAGAATCGTTTGTTAACTGGCTAGTAATTCGACACCACCTTGGATAGCTATTTCCTTGCGGGTCCCGAATGTCAGAATCCAAATCTGTCACGGTCATGTAGCCTTTCCTATGAAAATTTACATCCCATTTGATGTGCTAGTTTGAAATAAGTTTGTGGGTGCTGGTGATGGCTAATCACTTGGTTTCTGTAATGCACAGTGAGCTCAACCAGGCGGCGAGAGTGATGTTATTTCCCTTGGTTGGGATTTGTTATTTGTTACAATGTTTCACTCTAAATTAAACGACTGGCAAGCCATTTGCCTTGCTTCAAAGAAAATATGACAGTCTCAGCCGAGTTGGAAAGGGCAAGAACATCTAACTCCAGCTTACAAACTATACAAAAGCATGAGGGTTAATTGTTCATCAGGTTTACAAAAAAACCAGGTTGAAAAGGGCAACAACATCTAACTCCAGCACTGTTTTCGGCAGTCACAGTCAAATGGATCGGTCAGGTCCATAGAATGAACATCCTGGGTCATAAAATTTACTGGATTATGACCACAATATGTTGTAAATAGAAGCCTGGCACGTTCAGAAGCTCTTTTGCCCACGTGAAACTCCTTTTTTTGCATTTCCACATACCCATCCGTCAAAACCATGTTGCTGATAAACTTAAGCCTGATGGACAATAGTAACCTCGCATTCAGCAGGAAGAATGTGACAAATCTAGTGTTTGCACGGTTGGCTACATATCGTTCTAGCATTATTGTCTTCAATTGAATCTCATGAGAAGTGAGAAAATCCCGATCCTTACGAATCCACTGATTGGTTATAACTTTCTTACCCTGTCATGTTGCCTAAATAGACATGAAGATTGAAAACAGTTAAGGTCTAAGAAAGGAGTGTCGAAAGAGCAACAGCTGAACGGTTATTCTAGTACACTATATGCGGGCTTCCAATGTGCGTGAAATTATCACCTTTATATACAACTTCTCCAGACATGGAAAGCATTGCAGCAAGCCAATAATCTTGTTCAGATCAAAACTATTCATTTGGATATATAAGATCTTGACAGAATCCAGCACCATTGATTGGCCATCCATGGAGAAACTCTTCATTGAGCATAGAACATAATATTAGTACAAAATGTGTACTCCAAGATGACATATAACTTATGCACAGAAATTTAAAATGCAGCTTATGGTTACAAGTGTAGATGATAATGTAAATTACCTAAAGAACTGTGGAGCCAAACACCATATTGAAATGAGCACAGAGATCATGTATTACACCCAAGGTCTCCAATTTAGGCACAGAGAGGATGGCTATTTGCAATGGTGAATAACTAGAATCAAGGATCAACCTTTGAAGTGATGGGGCATCTTGGATGATGAGCTGCCTTCCGTCAAAACAAATTCCAATTCTTACAAGGTTAGGCGACTTTATTTGGAGACAACCGATTCTAGCTGTGAAAACAAGCACCAAGCACTTGCGAACCATTTGATGCTTGCGAACCATTTGATGCTTGCGAACCATTCCTCTTGGGCAAGATGACTAAGACTCTGTTCTACGGAACAATGGAGTGAGCCACTGACTTATTGGAAATAATACATACTGATGTATGCGGTCCGATAAGTGTTGAGGCTCGCGGTGGGTATCATTATTTTCTGACCTTCACAGATGATTTGAGAAGATATGGGTATATCTACTTAATGAAACATAAGTCTCAAACATTTGAAAAGTTCAAAGAATTTCAGAGTGAAGTGGAAAATCATCGTACCAAGAAAATGAAGTTTCTACGATGTGATCGTGGAGGTGAATATTTGAGTTACGAGTTTGGTCTTCATTTGAAACAATATGGAATAGTTTCGAGCTCACGCAACCTAGAACACCACAGCGTAATGGTGTGTCCGAACGTCGTAACCATACTTTATTAGAGATGGTGCGATCTATGATGTCTCTTACCGATTTACGACTATCGTTTTCGGGTTATGCTTTATAGACGACTGCATTCACATTAAATAGGGCACCATCTAAATCCGGTGAGACGACTCCATATGAACTGTGGTTTGGCAAGAAACCTAAGCTGTCGTTTCTTAAAGTTTGGGGCTGTGATGCTTATGTGAAAAAGCTTCAACCTCATAAGCTCAAACCCAAATCAGAGAAATGCGTCTTCATAGGATACCCAAAGGAAACTATTGGGTACACCTTCTATCACAGATCTGAAGGCAAGATATTTGTTGCTAAGAATGGATCCTTTCTAGAGAAGGAGTTTCTCTCGAAAGAAGTGAGTGGGAGGAAAGTAGAACTTGATGAGGTAATTGTACCTTCTCCCGAATTGGAAAGTAGTTCATCACAGAAATCAGTTCCAGTGAAGCCTGCACCAATTAGTGAGGAAGTTAATGATGATGATCATGAAACTTCAGATCAAGTTACTACCGAACCTCGTAGGTCAACCAGAGTACGTTCCACACCAGAGTGGTATGGTAACCCTGTTCTGGAAGTCATGTTACTAGACCATGATGAACCTACGAACTATGAGGAGGCGATGATGAACCCAGATTCCGCAAAATGGCTTGAGGCCATGAAATCTGCGATGGGATCCATGCATGAGAACAAAGTGTGGACTTTGGTTGACTTGCCCGATGATCGGCAAGCCATTGAGAAAAATGGATTTTCAAGAAGAAGACTGACGCTGATGGTAATGTTACTGCCTACAAAGCTCGACTTGTTGTGAAAGGTTTTCGACAAGTTCAAGGATCTGACTACGATGAGACCTTCTCACCCGTAGTGATGCTTAAGTCTGTTAGAATCATGTTAGCAATTGATGCATTTTATGATTATGAAATTTGGCAAATGGATGTCAAAAACTGCATTCCTTAATGGATTTCTTACTGAAGAGTTGTATATGATGCAACCAGAAGGTTTTGTCGATCCTAAAGGTACTAACAAAGTGTGCAAGCTCCAGCGATCCATTTATGGACTGGTGCAAGCCTCTCAGAGTTGGAATATATGCTTTGATAGTGTGATCAAAGCATATGGTTTTATACAAAATTTCGTAGAAGCCTGTATTTACAAGAAAGTGAGTGGGAGCACTACAGCCTTTCTAATAAGTATATGTGAATGACATATTGTTGATCGTAAATGATGTAGAATTTTCTAGAAAGCATAAAGGAGTGTTTGAAAGGAGTTTTCAAAAGAACGACCTCGGTGAAGCTACTTATGTATTGGGCATCAAGATCCATAGGGATAGATCGATACACTTAATAGGACTTTCACAAAGCACAGACCTTGACAAGATTTTGAAGAAGTTCAAAATGGATCAGTCAAAGAAGGAGTTCTTGCCTTTATTGTAAGGTGTGAAGTTGAGTAAGACTCAAAACCCGACCACGGTAGAAAATAGAAATAGAATTAAAGTCATTCCCTATGCCTCATCCATAGGTTCTATAAAGTATGATATGCTGTGTACTAGACCTATTGTGTACCTTTCCATGAGTTTCGCAAGGGGGTATTATAGTGATCCAGGAGTGGATGACTGGACAGCGGTCAAAGATATCCTTAGTTACCTAAGAGGACTAAGGAAATATTTCTCGGTTATGGAGGTGATAAAGAGTTTGTCGTAAAGAGTTACGTCGATGCAAGCTTTGACACAGATCCGGATGACTCTGAGTCTCAATCTGGATGCATATTGAAAGTGGGAGAAATTAGCTAGAGTAGCTCCATGCAGAGCATTGTAAGCATAGAAAATTTGCGAAATACATACGGATCTGAATGTGGCAGACTCCTTGACTAAACTTCTCTCACAAGCAAAACATGATCACACCTTAGTACTCTTTGGGTGTTAATCACATGGCGATGTGAACTAGATTATTGACTCTAGTAAACTCTTTGGGTGTTGGTTACATGGCGATGTGAACTATGGGTTTTAATCACATAAAGATGTGAACTATTGGTGTTAATTTACATGGCGATGTGAAATAGATTATTTACTCTAGTACAAGTGGGGGACTGAAGGAAATATGCCCTAGAGGATATAATAAAGTTGTTATTTTATATTTCCTTATATCACGATAAATGTTTATTATTCATGCTCGAATTGTATTAACCGGAAACTTGATACATGTGTGGATACATAGACAAAACATTGTGTCCCTAGTAAGCCTCTACTAGACTAGCTCATTTATCAAAGATGGTTAAGTTTCCTAACCATAGACATGTCTTGTCATTTGATGAATGGGATCACATCATTAGGAGAATGATGTGATGGACAAGATCCATCCGTTAGCTTAGCATTATGATCGTTCAGTTTTATTGCTATTGCTTTCTTCATGACTTATACATATTCCTATGACTATGAGATTATGAACCTCCCGGATACCGAAGCAATACCTTGTGTGCTATCAAACGTCACAACGTAACTGGATGATCATAAATATGCTCTATAGGTATCTCCAAAGGTGTTTGTTGGGTTGGCACCGATCAATATTAGGATTTGTCACTCCGAATATCAGAGAGATATCTCTGGGCCCTCTCAGTAATGCACATCACTATAAGCCTTGCAAGCAATGTGACTAATGAGTTAGTTACGGGATGATGCATTATGGAACGAGTAAAGAGACTTGTCGGTAACGAGATTGAACTAGGTATGAAGATACCGACGATCGAATCTCGGGCAAGTAACATACCGAGGACAAAGGGAATAATGTATGTTGTTTTTGCGGTTTGACCGATAAAGATCTTCATAGAATATGTAGGAAACAATATGAGCATCCAGGTTCCCCTATTGGTTATTGACGGAGATGTGTCTCGGTCATGTCTACAGAGTTCTCGAACCCGTAGGGTCCGCATGCTTAACGTTCGATGATGATTTGTATTATGAGTTGTGTGTGTTGGTGACCGAAGTTTGTTAGGAGTCCCGGATAGACATGACGAGGAGTCTCTAAATGGTCGAGAGGTAAATATTGATATATTGGAAGGTAGTATTCGGACACCGGAAGGGTTCCGGAGTGTATCGGGTACATACCGGAGTACCGGAGGAGTTACCGGAACCCCCCGGGGAAAGATATGGGCCATAGGAGGGAGGCTAACCAGCCCACAAGGGGCTGGTGCGCCCCCACAAGGGAGGAGGCCGAATTGGTTTAGGGAAGGGGGCGCCACCCCCCTTTCCTTCTCCTACTCCCTCTCCTTCCCCCTTTCCACCTCCATGAGAAGGAAAAAGAGAGGGGGGAGAATAATAGTAGGACTAGGAGTCCTAGTAGGACTCCCCCCTCATGGTGCGCCACTTGGTGGCCGGCCTCTGATACGTCTCCAACGTATCTATAATTTTTGATTGCTCCATGCTATATTATCTACTGTTTTGGACATTATTGGGCTTTATTATCCACTTTTATATTATTTTTGGGACTAACCTATTAACCGGAGGCCCGGCCCAGAATTGCTGTTTTTTGCCTGTTATAGGGTTTCGAAGAAAAGGAATATCAAATGGAGTCCAAACGGAATGAAACCTTCGGGAACGTGATTTTCTCACCGAATACAACTCAGGAGACTTGGACCCTACGTCAAGCCAACTAATAGGAGGCCACGAGGTAGGAGGCGTG
>NC_057809.1:186004253-186031730 GCF_018294505.1 Triticum aestivum | reverse complement strand
ATCCACGTACCCCCAAATGATCAGAACAGGAGCCAAAACCCTAATTCCACCGCCGTAACTTTCTGTATCCACGAGATCCCATCTTGGGGCCTGTTCCGGAGCTCCGCCGGAGGGGGCATCGATCACGGAGGGCTTCTACATCAACACCATAGCCTCTTCTATGAAGTGTGAGTAGTTCACTTCAGACCTACGGGTCCATAGTTAGTAGCTAGATGGCTTCTTCTCTCTTTTTGGATCTCACCACAATGTTCTCCCCCTCTCTTGTGGAGATCTATTCGATGTAATCTTCTTTTTGCGGTGTGTTTGTTGAGATCGATGAATTGTGGGTTTATGATCAAGTCTATCTATGAATAATATTTGAATCTTCTCTGAATTCTTTTATGTATGATTGGTTATCTTTGCAAGTCTCTTCGAATTATCAGTTTGGTTTGGCCTACTAGATTGATCTTTCTTGCAATGGGAGAAGTGCTTAGCTTTGGGTTCAATCTTGCGGTGTCCTTTCCCGGTGACAGTAAGGGCAGCAAGGCACGTATTGTATTGTTGCCATCGAGGATAACAAAATGGGGTTTTCTTCATATTGCATGAGTCTATCCCTCTACATCATGTCATCTTGCTTAAGGCATTACTCTGTTTTTAACTTAATACTCTAGATGCATGCTGGATAGCGGTCGATGAGTGGAGTAATAGTAGTAGATGCAGGCAGGAGTCGGTCTACTTGTCTCGGACGTGATGCCTATATACATGATCATACCTAGATATTCTCATAACTATGCTCAATTCTGTCAATTTCTCAACAGTAATTTGTTCACCCACAGTAGAATACTTATGCTCTCGAGAGAAGCCACTAGTGAAACCTATGGCCCCCGGGTCTATCTTTATCATATCAATCTCCTACTACTTAGTTATTTACTTTGCCTTTATTTTACTTTGCATCTTTATCATAAAAATACCAAAAATATTATCTTATCATATCTATCAGATCTCACTCTCGTAAGTGGTCCTATAGGGATTAACAACCCCTATTTCCGTTGGTTGCGAGGATTTATTTGTTTTGTGCAGGTACGAGGGACTCGCGCGTAGCCTCCTACTGGATTGATACCTTGGTTCTCAAAAACTAAGGGAAATACTTATGCTACTTTGCTGCATCATCCCTTCCTCTTCGTGGAAAACCAATGCAGTGCTAAAAGAGGTAGCAAGAAGGATTTCTAGCGCCATTGCCAGGGAGGTCTACGCAAAACTCAACATACCAAGTACCCATCATATACCCTTATCTACCGCATTACATTATTTTCCATTTGCCTCTCGTTTTCCTCTCCCCCCATTCACCCTTGCCGTTTTATTCGCCCTCTCTCTCTATCCTCCCTCTCTTTCTCTATTTGCCCCTTTTTGTCCACTTGCTTTTTGTTTGCTTGTGTGTTAGTTTGCTTGTTTGTCGCGATGGCTCAAGATAATACTAAATTGTGTGACTTCACCAATACCAACAACAATGATTTTATTAGCACTCCGATTGCTCCTCTTACTGATGCTGAATCTTGTGAAATTAATACTGCTTTGCTGAATCTTGTCATGAAAGATCCGTTCTCCGGCCTTCCTAGTGAAGATGCCACTACCCATCTAAATAGCTTCGTTGATTTGTGTGACATGCAAAAGAAGAAAGATGTGGATAATGATATTGTTAAATTGAAGCTATTTCCTTTTTCGCTTAGAGATCGTGCTAAAGCTTGGTTTTCGTCTTTGCCTAAAAATAGTATTGATTAATGGAATAAGTGCAAAGATGCTTTTATCTCTAAGTATTTTCCTCCGGCTAAAATCATCTCTCTTAGAAACGATATGATGAACTTTAAGGAACTTGATCATGAACAGGTGCACAAGCTTGGGAGAGAATGAAATTAATAATACGTAATTGCCCTACTCATGGTTTAAATTTGTGGATGATTATACAAAAATTTTATGCCATATCGAATTTTGCTTCTAGAAATCTTTTGGATTCGGCCGCGGGAGGCACTTTTATGGAAATCACCTTAGGATAAGCTACTAAACTCCTAGATAATATTATGGTTAATTATTATCAATGGCATACTGAAAGATCCACTAATAAAAAGGTGCATGCGATAGAAGAAATTAATGTTTTGAGTGGAAAGATGGATGAACTTATGAAATTATTTGCTAATAAGAGTGTTTCTTCTGATCCTAATGATATGCCCTTGTCTACTTTGAATGAGAATAATAATGAATCTATGAATGTGAATTTTGTTGGTAGGAACAATTTTTGGTAATAATGCGTATAGAGGCAATTTCAATCCTAGGCCTTATCCTAGTAATCCCTCTAATGATTATGGTAATTCCTACAACAATTCCTATGGAAATTATAATAAGATGCCCTCTGATTTTGATTCTAATATTAAATAATTTATTACTTTGCAAAAGAATTTTAATGCTATGATTGAAGAAAAATTGCTTAAGATTGATGATTTGGCTAGGAACATTTTTTTTCACCGTGAACTGAGGGGTAAAACCCCCACAGCAATTCAAAACTTTATTAAAGGTAGGCAACAGTTACAACAACACGATTACAAGAGGTAATCGAAAAGAAGAAAAGAAACAAAGAAACAAAGGGCAGAACTAAGGGGGCAAGAAGGAAATCCACTTGAGTAACTCATCCCTGTATCCAGACTTGATTCTATGCTGCATCAGAGTTATGTCATGCCTGAAAGCTCCTCTCCATTTGTTAAAACTTGCCCTTTCACCTCTGAACACTTTTGCATTCCTGATGATCCAAATATTCCAGCATTGAACACTTGATTTGGCTAGGAACATTGATAGAATTGCTCTTGATGTTGATTCTTTGAAACTTAGATCTATTCCACCTAAGCATGATATCAATGAGTCTCTCAAAGCCATGAGAATTTCCATTGACGAGTGCAAAGAAAGAACCGCTAGGATGCGTGCTAAGAAAGATGCCTTTATAAAAGCGTGTTCTTCTAGTTCCTATGAAAATAATGATGAAGATCTAAAAGTTATTGATGTGTCCCCTATTAAATCTTTGTTTTGCAATGTTAATCTTGATAATGATGGGACTGAATATGATCCACCTTTACCTAGAAGGCGTTCCAAGAATTCTGAATCTTTTGATCTTGATGCTAAATTTGATTAAAGTGGGATTGAAGAAATTAAAACCCTAGATGTTGCTAAACCCACTATTATGGATTCCAAGGAATTTAACTATGAAAATTGCTCTTTGATTGATTGTATTTCCTTGTTGCAATCGGTGCTAAGTTCTCCTCATGCTTATATTCAAAATAAAGCGTTTACTAAACATATCGTTGATGCCTTGATGCAATCTTATGAAGAAAAACTTGAATTGGAAGTTTCTATCCCTAGAAAACTTTATGATGAGTGGGAACAAACTATTAAAATTAAAATTAAAGATCATGAATGCTATGCTTTATGTGATTTGGGTGCTAGTGTTTCCACGGTTCCAAAGACTTTGTGTGATTTGTTAGGTTTCCGTGATTTTGATGATTGCTCTCTAAACTTGCACCTTGCGGATTCCACTATTAAGAAACCTATGGGAAGAATTAATGTTCTTATTGTTGCAAATAGGAATTATGTGCCCGTAGATTTTATTGTTCTTGACATAGATTGCAATCCTTCATGTCCTATTATTCTTGGTAGACCTTTCCTTAGAACGATTGGTGCAATTATTGATATGAAAGAAGGAAATATTAGATTCCAATTTCCGTTAAGGAAAGGCATGCAACACTTTCCTAGAAATAAAATTAAATTACCTTATGAATCTATTATGAGAGCCACTTATGGATTGCCTACCAAAGATGGCAATACCTAGATCTATTTTTGCTTGTTATGCCTAGCTAGGGGCGTTAAACGATAGCGCCTGTTGGGAGGCAACCTAATTTTAGTTTTATTCCTTGCTTTTTGCTCCTGCTTAGTAATAAATAAATTATTTATCCTCTGTTTTGTTTGTGTTTTTTGTGTTTAATTAGTGTTTGTGCCAAGTAGAACCGTTGGGAAGACTTGGGGAAAGTCTTGTCGAACTTGCTGTAAAAAACAGAAACTTTAGCGCTCACGAGAACTGATGTCATTTTTATATGGAAAGTGATATTTAGTTAATTATTTTTGAAGATGATTAATAGATAAATTCCTCACGTCCAGAATTTATTTTAGAATTTTTGGGGTTCCAGATCTTGCGCTAGCTACAGATTACTACAAAATGTTCTGTTTTTGACAGATTCTGTTTTGCGTGTGTTGTTTGCTTATTTTGATGAATCTATGGCTAGTAAATTAGTTTATAAAACATAGAGAAGTTGGAATACAGTAGGTATAACACCCATGTAAATAAATAATGAGTTCATTAAAGTAACTTGAAGTGATATTTTGTTTTCTTTCGCTAACGGAGCTCACGAGATTTTCTACTTTAAGTTTTGTGTTGTGAAGTTTTCAAGTTTTGGGTAAGATTTGATGGACTATGAAACAAGGAGTGGCAAGAGCCTAAGCTTGGGGATGCCCATGGCACCTCCAAGATAATCTAAGGACACCTAAAAGCCAAAGCTTGGGGATTCCCCGGAAGGCATCCCCTCTTTCATCTACTTCTATCGGTAACTTTACTTGGAGCTATATTTTTATTTAGCACATGATATGTGTTTTGCTTGGAGCGTCTTGTATGATTTGAGTATTTGATTATTATTTTACCACAATCATCCTTGATGTACACATCTTTAGAGAGAGCCATACATGATTTGGAATTTTTTAGAATACTCTGTGTGCTTCGCTTATATCTTTTGAGTTATATAATTTTGCTCTAGTGCTTCACTTATATCTTTTAGAGCACGGAGGTGGATTTGTTTTATAGAAACTAGTGATCTCTCATGCTTCACTTAGATTATTTTGAGAGTCTTAATAGCATGGTAATTTGCTTAAAATCCTAATATGCTTGGTATGCAAGATTAATAATAAAACTCTCTTATGAGTGTGTTGAATACTATTATAAGTTTGATACTTGATAATTTTTTTGAGATATGGAGATGGTGATATTAAAGTCGTGCTAGTTGAGTAGTTGTGAATTTGAGAAATACTTGTGTTGAAGCTTGTGATTCCCATAGCATGCATGTATGGTGAACCGTTATGTGATGAATTTGGAGCATGATTTATTTATTGATTGTCTTCCTTATGAGTGGCGGTCGGGGACGAGCGATGGTCTTTTCCAACCAATCTATCCCCCTAGGAGCATGCGCGTAATACTTTGCTTTGATAACTTGTAGATTTTTGCAATAAGTATATGAGTTCTTTATGACTAATGTTGAGTCCATGGATTCTAGCCACTCTCACCCTTCCACCTTTGCTAGCCTCTCTAATACCATGCACCTTTCGCCGGTATCATACACCCACCATATACCTTCCTCAAAACAGCCACCATACCTACCTATTATGGCATTTCCATAGCCATTCTGAGAAATATTGCCATGCCACTTTCCACTATGACACACTCCATCATTGTCATATTGCTTAGCATGATCATGTAGTTGACATAGTATTTGTGGCAAAGCCACCGTTCATAATTCTTTCATACTTGTCACTCATGCATCATTGCATATCCCGGTACACCGCCGGAGGCATTCATATAGAGTCATATCTTGTTCTAAGTATCGAGTTGTAATTATTGAATTGTAAGAAAAATAAAAGTGTGATGATCATCATTATTAGAGCATTGTCCCAAGTGAGGAAAGGATGATGGAGACTATGATTCCCCCACAAGTCGGGATGAGACTCCAGACGAAAAATAAATAAAAGAGGCCAAAGAAGCCCAAATAAAAAAAGAGAAAGAAAAGATGCCATAAAAAAGAGAAAAGGCCCAAATAAAAAACAAAAAATAAAAAAGAGAGAAAAAGAGAGAAGGGACAATGTTACTATCCTTTTACCACACTTGTGCTTCAAAGTAGCACCATGATCTTAATAGTAGAGAGTCTCTCATGTTATCACTTTCATATACTACTGGGAATTTTTCATTATAGAACTCGGCTTGTATATTCCAATGATGGGCTTCCTCAAAATTGCCCTAGGTCTTCATGAGCAAGAAAGTTGGATGCACACCCACTTAATTTTTTTTGAGCTTTCATATACTTATAGCTCTAGTGCATCTGTTGCATGGCAATCCCTACTCACTCACATTGATATCTATTGATGGGCATCTCCATAGCCCATTGATATGCCTAGTTGATGTGAGACTATATTCCCCTTTTTGTCTTCTCCACAACCACCACTCTATTCCACCTATAGTGCTATATCCATGGCTCACGCTCATGTATTGCATGAAGGTTGAAAAAGTTTTGAGAATGTCAAAAGTATGAAACAATTGCTTGGCTTGTCATCGGGGTTGTGCATGATTTAAATATTTTGTGTGGTGAAGATAGAGCATAGCCAGACTATATGATTTTGTAGGGATAACTTTCTTTAGCCATGTTATTTTGAGAAGACATAATTGCTTTGTTAGTATGCTTGAAGTATTATTATTTTCTATGTCAATATAAAATTTTGTCTTGAATCTTTCTTATCTGAATATTCATACCACAATTAAGAAGAATTACATTAAAATTATGCCAAGTAGCACTCCGCATCAAAAATTCTGTTTTTATCATTTACCTACTCGAGGACGAGCAGGAATTAAGCTTGGGGATGCTTGATACGTCTCCAACGTATCTATAATTTTTGATTGCTCCATGCTATATTATCTACTGTTTTGGAGATTATTGGGCTTTATTATCCACTTTTATATTATTTTTGGGACTAACCTATTAACCGGAGGCCCAGCCCAGAATTGTTGTTTTTTGCCTATTTTAGGGTTTCAAAGAAAAGGAATATCAAACGGAGTCCAAATGGAATGAAACCTTCGGGGACGTGATTTTCTTACCGAATACAACTCAGGAGACATGGACCCTACGTCAAGCCAACTAACAGGAGGCCACGAGGTAGGGAGGTGCGCCTGCCCCCCAGGCGCGCCCTCCACCCTCGTGGGCCCCCTGTAGCTCCACCGACGTACTTCTTCCTCCTATATATATCCACATACCCCCAAAAGATCAGAACAGGAGCCAAAACCCTAATTCCACCGCTGTAACTTTCTGTATCCACGAGATCCCATCTTGGGGACTGTTCTGGAGCTCCGCCGGAGGGGGCATCGATCATGGAGGGCTTCTACATCAACACCATAGCCTCTCCGATGAAGTGTGAGTAGTTTACTTCAGACCTACGGGTCCATAGTTAGTAGCTAGATGGCTTCTTCTCTCTTTTTGGAACTGAATACAATGTTCTCCCCCTCTCTTGTGGAGATCTATTCGATGTAATCTTCTTTTTGTGGTGTGTTTGTTGAGACCGATGAATTGTGGGTTTATGATCAAGTCTACCTATGAATAATATTTGAATCTTCTCTGAATTCTTTTATGTATGATTGGTTATCTTTGCAAGTCTCTTCGAATTATCAGTTTGGTTTGGCCTACTAGATTGATCTTTCTTGCAATGGGAGAAGTGCTTAGCTTTGGGTTCAATCTTGTGGTGTCCTTTCCCGATGACAGTAAGGGCAGCAAGGCACGTATTGTATTGTTGCCATCGAGGATAACAAGATGGGGTTTTCTTCATATTGCATGAGTCTATCCCTCTACATCATGTCATCTTGCTTAAGGCGTTACTCTGTTTTTAACTTAATACTCTAGATGCATGCTGGATAGCGGTCGATGAGTGGAGTAATAGTAGTAGATGCAGGCGGGAGTCGGTCTACTTGTCTCGGACATGATGCCTATATACATGATCATACCTAGATATTCTCATAACTATGCTCAATTCTGTCAATTGCTCAACAGTAATTTGTTCACCCACCGTAGAATACTTATGCTCTCGAGAGAAGCCACTAGTGAAACATATGGCCCTCGGGTCTATCTTTATCATATCAATCTCCTACTACTTAGTTATTTACTTTGCCTTTATTTTACTTTGCATCTTTATCATAAAAATACCAAAAATATTATCTTATCATATCTATCAGATCTCACTCTCGTAAGTGGCCCTATAGGGATTGACAGCCCCTATTTGCATTGGTTGAGAGGATTTATTTGTTTTGTGCAGGTACGAGGGACTCGCGCGTAGCCTCCTACTGGATTGATACCTAGGTTCTCAAAAACTAAGGGAAATACTTACGCTACTTTGCTGCATCATCCCTTCCTCTTCGGGGAAAACCAACGCAGTGCTAAAAGAGGTAGCAGCCTCCTCCTCCCCTCCTTTATATACGGGGGCAAGGGGCACCCCATAGCACATCAATTGTTCTCTTAGCCATGTGCGGTTCCCCCCTGCATAGTTTACTCCTTCGGTCATAGCTTCATAGTGCTTAGGCAAAGCCCTACACGGATCACATCACCATCACCATCACCACGCCGTCGTGCTGACGAAACTCTCCCTCGACCCTCTGCTAGATCAAGAGTTCGAGGGACGTCATCGAGCTGAACGTGTGCTGAACTCGGAGGTGTCGTACGTTCGGTACTAGATCGGTTGGATTGTGAAGACGTTCGACTACATCAACCGCGTTAACCTAACGCTTCCGCTTTCGGTCTATGAGGGTATGTGGACACACTCTCCCCCTCTCGTTGTTATGCATCTCCCAGATAGATCTGGTGTGATCATAGGGTTTTTTTAAAATTCCATGCTACATTCCCCAACATTAAGTTCTCGGCCTTTACAGATGCCTTGTTATTTTTATGCCACACCTCGGACTTGAAGTTTTTTCCCGAGTGATGGTGTGCTCTTGCAGCCGAGCTCCAACACCGGACAACATCCCAGGTGTCTTCTTGCAGCTGAGCTCCAACGCTAGACATCATCTGAGGTGTCATAGATCATCTAGGTTTTGAAAAAGTTGAAGGACTTTAGTCGAGCTTCACACAGGAAATTCTCTTGTGTAGTCAACTGCTCGCAGCCGAGCTCCAACGCCGGACAACTTCCGAGGTGGTGCACCACCTCAGCCTCGGGCTGATTTTTTGCGGAATTTTTCCGATTTGTGTAATTTATTCTCTGTCGAGATGTATAGCCAGTAGCCCTCAAAGTGTGTGCCGACCTAAAATCCGAGATGCACCTGAAGGATAAGAGTTTGTGATGGGTACTTGGTATGTCTTGACTTGATGTAGATCTCCTCGGCAACGGCGCCAGAAATCCTTCTTGCTACCTCGTGAGCACTGCGTTGGTTTTCCCTTGAAGAGGAAAGGGTGATGCAGCAAAGTAGCGTAAGTATTTCCCTCAGTTTTTAAGAACCAAGGTATCAATCCAGTAGGAGACTACACGCAAGTCACCTCGTACCTACACAAACAAATAAGAACCTCGCAACCAATGCGATAAAGGGGTTGTCAATCCCTTCACGGTCACTTACGAGAGTGAGATCTGATAGATTTAATAATAATAAGATAAAACTTTTTGGTATTTTTATGATATAGATGTGAAAGTAAAGATTGCAAAATAAAGTAGATTGGAAACTTATAAGATAAAAGATAGACCCAGGGGCCATAGGTTTCACTAGTGGCTTCTCTCAAGATAGCATAAGTATTACGGTGGGTGAACAAATTACTATCGAGCAATTGATAGAAAAGTGCATAATTATGAGAATATCTAGGCACGATCATGTATATAGGCATCACGTCCGTGACAAGTAGACCGAAATGATTCTGCATCTACTACTATTACTCCACACATCGACCGCTATCCAGCATGCATCTAGAGTATTAAGTTCATAATAACATAGTAATACATTAAGCAAGATGACATGATGTAGAGGGATAAACTCAAGCAATATGATATAAACCCCATCTTTTTATCCTCGATGGCAGCAATACAATACGTGCCTTGCTGCCCCTGCTGTCACTTGGAAAGGACACCGCAAGATTGAACCCAAAGCTAAGCACTTCTCCCATTGCAAGAAAGATCAATCTAGTAGGCCCAACCAAACCGATAATTCAAAGAGACTTGCAAAGATAAACCAATCATACATAAAAGATTTCAAAGAAGTATCAAATATTGTTCATATATAAACTTGATCATAAACCCGCAATTCATCGGATCTCGACAAACACACCGCAAAAAGAGTTACATCAAATAGATCTCCAAGAAGATCGAGGAGAACGTTGTATTGAGATCCAAAGAGAGAAAAGAAGCCATCTAGCTAGTAACTATGGACCCGAAGGTCTGAGGTAAACTACTCACACATCATCGGAGGGGCCATGGGGTTGATTTAGAGGCCCTCCATGATCGATTCCCCCTCCAGCGGATCTCCGGAAAAGGCCCCAAGATGGGATCTCTTGGGTACAGAAGGTTGCAGCGGTGGAAATTGGGTTTTGTGGTGCTCCTGGATGTTTTTGGGGTATATGAATATATATATAGGAGGAAGAAGTAGGTCGGTGGAGCCACTAGGGGCCCACGAGGGTGGATGACACGCCCCCCCTGCATCGTGGTCTCCTCGTTGGTTTCTTGACGTCCACTCCAAGTCACCTGGATCACGTTTGTTCCAAAAATAACTCTTCCAAAGGTTTTATTCCGTTTGATATTCCTTTTCTACGAAACACTGAAATAGGCAAAAAAATAGCAATTTGCACTGGGCCTTGGGTTAGTAGGTTAGTCCCAAAAATAGTATAAAAGTGTATAAATAAGCCCATTAACATCCAAAACAGATAATATAATATCATAGAACAATCAAAAATTATAGATACATTGGAGACGTATCAATGGACAAGACCCATCTGTTAGCTTAGCATAATGATCGTTTAGTTTTATTGCTATTGCTTTCTTCATAACATATACATGTTCCTCTGACTATGAGATTATGCAACTCCCGAATACCGGAGGAACACCGTGTGTGCAATCAAACGTCACAACTTAACTGGGTGATTATAAAGATGCTCTACAGGTGTCTCCAATGGTGTTTGTTGAGTTGGCATAGATCGAGATTAGGATTTGTCACTCTGTCTATCGGAGAGGTATCTCTGGGCCCTCTCGGTAATGTACATCACTATGAGCCTTGAAAGCAATGTGACTAATGAGTTAGTTGCGGGATGATGCATTACGGAACGAGTAAAGAGACTTGCCGGTAACGAGATTGAACTAGGTATGATGATATTGACGATCGAATCTCGGGCAAGTAACATACCGATGACAAAGGGAACAACGTATGTTGTTATGCAGTTTGACCGATACAGATCTTCGTAGAAAGGAGCCAATATGAGCATCCAGGTTCTGCTATTGGTTATTGACCGGAGATGTGTCTCGGTCATGTCTACATAGTTCTCGAACCCGTAGGGTCCGCACGTTTAACGTTCGATGATGATTTGTATTATGAGTTATGTGATTTGATGACCGAAGTTTGTTCGGAGTCTCGGATAAGATCACGGACATGACGAGGAGTATCGAAATGTTCGAGAGGTAAAGGTCGATATATTGGAAGGTTATATTCGGGCACCGGAATGGTTCCGAAGTGTTTCGGGTATTTTCCGGAGTACCGGGAGGTTACCAGAACCCCCCCCCCCCGGGGGGGGGGAAGTAATGTGCTATATGGGCTTTAGTGGAAAGGAGAGAAGGGCCTCAAGGGTGCCCCCCCCAAGGGCTTGTCCGAGTTGGACTAGGAGGGGGCGGCGCCCCCCTCTCTTTCCTTCTCCCCTCTTCCTACTTCCCTCCTTCACCTACTTGGAATAGGAAAGGGGGGCGAATCCTACTTGGAATGGGAGTCCAAGTAGGACTCCCCCCCTTGGAGCGCCCCCTCTAGGGCCGGCCTCCTCTTCCCCCCTCCTTTATATAAGTGGGCGGGGGCACCCCAAAGGCACACCAAGTCTTCTCTTAGCCGTGTGCGGTGCCCCCTCCACAGTTACACACCTAGGTCATATCGTCGTAGTGCTTAGGCGAAGCCCTGCGCCGGTAACTTCATCATCACCGTTGCCACGCTGTCGTGCAAACGGAACTCTCACTCATCCTCAACTAGATCAAGAGCTCGATGGACGTCATCGTGTTGAACGTGTGCTGAACATGGAGCTGCCATACGTTCGGTTCTAGGATCGGTTGGATCGTGAAGACGTTCGACTACATCAACCGCGTTACTAAACGCTTCCGCTTTTGGTCTACGAGGGTACATGGACACACTCTCCCATCTCGTTGCTATGCATCTCCTAGATAGATCTTGCGTGATCATAGGAATTTTTTTGAAATACTGTGTTCCCCAACAGTGGCATCCGAGCCAGGTCTATGCGTAGATGTTATATGCACGAGTAGAACACAATGAGTTGTGGGCGATAATAGTCATACTGCATACCACCAACGTCTTACTTTGATTTGGTGACATTGTTGGATGAAGCGGCTCGGGCCGACATTACATGATCGCGTTCATGAGACTGGTTCTACCGACGTGCTTCGCACACAGGTGGCTAGCGGGTGTCTGTTTCTCCAACTTTAGTTGAATCGAGCTTGACTATGCCCGGTCCTTGTTGAAGGTTAAAACAGCACACTTGACGAAAAATCATTGTGGTTTTGATGCGTAGGTAAGAACGGTTCTTGCTAGAAGCCCGTAGCAGCCACGTAAAACTTGGAACAACAAAGTAGAGGACGTCTAACTTGTTTTTGTAGGGCATGTTGTGATGTGATATGGTCAAGACGTGATGAGATACAAATTGTTGTATGAGATGATCATGTTTTGTTAAAGTTATCGGCAACTTGTAGGAGCCTTATGGTTGTCTCTTTATTGCATAAGATGCAAGCGCCATATAATTGCTTTACTTTATCGCTATGCGATAGCAATAGTTGGCGAGACGACCATGTGACAACACGTTGATAGAGATCAAGATGATGGAGATCATGGTGTCATGCCGGCGACGATGGAGATCATGATGGTACTTTGGAGATGGAGATAAAAGGCACAAGATGATAATGGTCATATCATGTCACATATTTTGATTGCATGTGATGTTTATCTTTTATGCATCTTATTTTGCTTAGTACGACGATAGAATTATGAGATGATCCCTTACTAAAATTTCAAGGTATAAGTGTTCTCCCCGAGTATGCACCGTTGCGACAGTTCATCGTGCCGAGACACCACGTGATGATCGGGTGCGAAAAGCTCTATGTTCACATACAACGGGTGCAATTTTGCACACGCGGTATACTCGGGTTAAACTTGACGAGCCTAGCATATGCAGATATGGCCTCGGAACACTGAGACCGAAAGGTCGAACGTGAATCATATAGTAAATATGATCAACATAGGGGTGTTCACCGTTGAAAACTACTCCATCTCACGTGATGATCGGACATGGTTTAGTTGATATGGATCACGTGATCATTCAGATGACTAGAGGGATGTCTATCTAAGTGGGAGTTCTTAAGTAATATGATTAATCGAACTTTAATTTATCATGAACTTAGTCTTGATAGTATTTGCATATCTATCTTCTAGATCAATAGCTTGCGATGTATCTCCCCGTTTATTTTTGATATGTTCCTAGAGAAAAAAAATAAGTTGAAAGAGTATAGTAGCAATGATGCAGACTGGGTCCATGATCTGAGGATTATCCTCATTGCTGCACAAAAGAATTATGTCCTTGATGCACCGCTAGGTGACGAACCTATTGCAGGAGTAGATGCAGATGTTATGAACGTTTGGCAAGCTCGGTATGATGACTACTTGATAGTTTAGTGCACCATGCTTTACGTCTTAGAACCAGGACTTCAAAAATGTTTTGAACGCCATGGAGCATATGCGATGTTCCAAGAGTTGAAATTGGTATTTCAGACTCATGCCCGAATCGAGAGGTATGAGACCTCTGACAAGTATTTTGCCTACAAGATGTAGGAGAATAGCTCAACCGGTGAGCATGTGCTCATAATGTTTGAGTACTACGATCATTTGAATCAAGTGGAAGTTAATCTTCCCGAAAAGATATGATTAACAGAGTTCTCTAGTCACTATCACCGAGTTACTGGAACTTCATGATGAACTATAATATGCAAGGGATGATGAAAAAAATTCCCCGAGGTCTTCACGATGCTGAAATCGGCGAAGGTAGAAATCAAGAAAAGCAACAAGTGTTGATGGTTGACAAGACCACTAGTAAAAGGGAAAGGGAAAGAAAAGGAACTTCAAGAAGAATGGCAAGCAAGTTGCAACTCCCATGAAGAAGCCCAAAGCTAGACCCAAGCCTGAAAATGAGTGCTTGTACTGCAAAGGAATTGGTCACTTGAAGCGGAACTGCCCCAAACATTTGGCGGATAAGAAGGATGGAAAAGTGAACAAATGTATATTTGATATACAGCTTATTGATGTGTACTTTACTAGTGTTCATAGTAACCCCTAGGTATTTGATACCGGTTCAATTGCTAAGATTAGTAACTCGAAACAGGAGTTGCAAAATGAACGGAGACTAGTTAAGGGCGAGGTGACGATATGTGTTGGAAGTGATTCCAAGGTTGACAATATCACCATCGCACACTCCCTCTACCTTCGAGATTAGTGTTAGACCTAAATAAGTGTTATTTGGTGTTTGCACTGAGCATGAATATGATTGGACCATGTTTATTGCAATACGGTTATTCATGTAAGTCAAAGAATAATTGTTGTTCTGTATACATGAATAAAACCTTCTATGGTCATACACTCAATATAAATGGTTTATTGAATCTCGATCGTAGTGATACACGTATTCATAACATTGATGCCAAAAGATGCAAACTTGATAATGATAGTGCAACATACTTGTGGCACTGCCGTTTAGGTCATATTGGTGTAAAGCGCATGAAGAAACTCCGTGTGGATGGACTTTTGGAATCACTTGATTATGAATCATTTGATGCTTGCAAACCATGCCTCATGGGCAAGACGACTAAGACTCCGTTCTCAGGAACAATGGAGTGAGCCACTGACTTATTGGAAATAATGCATACCGATGTATGCGATCCGATGAGTGTTGAGACTCACCGCGGGTATCATTATTTTCTGACCTTCACAGATGATTTGAGCAGATATGGGTATATCTACTTGATGAAACACATGTCTGAAACATTTGAAAAGTTCAAAGAATATCAGAGTGAAGTGGAAAATCATCGTAACAAGAAAATAAAGTTCCTACGATCTGATCGCGGAGACGAATATTCGAGTTATGAGTTTGTCCTTCATTTAAAATTGTGGAATAGTTTCACAACTCACACCACCTGAAACACCATAACATAATGGTGTGTCCGAACGTCGTAACCGTACTTTATTAGATATGGTGCGATTTATGATGTCTCTTACCGATTTACCACTATCCTGTTGGGGTTATGCATTAGAGGCAGCTGCATTCACGTTAAATAGGGCACCATCTAAATCCGTTGAGACGACACCATATGACCTGTGGTTTGGCAAGAAACCTAAGCCGTCGTTTCTTAAACTTGGGGCTGCGATGCTTATGTGAAAAAGCTTCAGCCTGATAAGCTTGAACCCAAATCAGAGAAATGTGTCTTCATAGGATACCCAAAGGAGACTGTTGGGTACACCTTCTATCATAGATCCGAAGGCAAGATATTCGTTGCCAAGAATGGATCCTTTCTAGAGAAGGAGTTTCTCTCGAAAGAAGTGAGTGGGAAGAAAGTAGAACTTGATGAGGTAGTTGTACCTTCTCTCGAATTGGAAAATGGTTCATCATAGGAATCAGTTCCAGTGTTGCCTACACCAATTAGTGAGGAAGTTAATTATGATGAACATGAAACTTTAGATCAAGTTACTACCGAACCTCATAGGTCAAACAGAGTACGATCCGCACCAGAGTGGTATGGCAATTCTATTCTGGAAGTCATGTTACTAGACCATGATGAACCTACAAACTATGAGGAAGCGATGATGAGCCCAGATTCCGACAGATAGCTTGAGGGCATGAAATCTAAGATAGAATCCATGTATGAGAACAAAGTGTGGACTTTGGTGGACTTGCCCAATGATCGGCAAGCCATTGAGAATAAATGGATCTTCAAGAGGAAGACGGACGCTAATAGTAGTGTCACTATCTACAAAGCTCGACTTGTCGAAAAGGGTTTTTGAAAAGTTCAAGGTGTTGACTACGTTGAGATTTTCTCACTCATATCGATGCTTAAAGTCTGTCTGAATCATGTTAGCAATTGCCACATTTTATGAAATCTAACAAATGGATGTCAAAACTGCATTCCTTAATGGATTTATTAAAGAAGAGTTGTATATGATACAACCAGAAGGTTTTGTCAATCCTAAAGGTGCTAACAAAATGTGCAAGCTCCAACGATCCATCTATGGACTGGTGCAAGCATCTCGGAGTTGGAATATACGCTTTGATGAGTTGATCAAATCATATAGTTTTATACATACTTGTGGTGAAGAATGTATTTTACAAGAAAGTGAGTGGGAGCACTGCAACCTTTCTGATAAGTATATGTGAATGACATATTATTGATCGGAAATGATGTAGAATTTTCTAGAAAGCATAAAGGAGTGTTTGAAAGGAGTTTTCCAAAGAAAGACCTCGGTGAAGCTGCTTACATATTGGGCATCAAGATCTATAAAGATAGATCAAGACGCTTGATAAGATTTTTCAATGAGTGCATACGTTGACAAGATTTTGAAGTAGTTCAAATGGAATAGTCAAGAAGGAGTTCTTGCGTGTATTGCAAGGTGTAAAATTGAGTAAGACTCAAAACACGACAGAAAATAGAAACAGAATGAAAGTCATTCCCTATGCCTCAGCCATAGGTTCTATAAAGTATGCTATGTGTTCAGGAACGTAGTAATTTCAAAAAAAATTCCTACGCACATGCAAGATCATGGTGATGCATAGCAACGAGAGGGAAGAGTGTTGTCTACGTAACCTCGTAGACCGTAAGCGGAAGCGTTATGACAACGCGGTTGATGTAGTCATCCGTCTTCACGATCGACCGATCCCAACACCGAAGGTACGGCAACTCCGTGATCTGCACACATTCGGCTCGATGACGTCCCGCGAACTCACGATCCAGTAGAGCTTCGAGGGAGAGCTTCATCAGCACGACGGTGTGATCATGGTGATGATGTTGCTACCGGAACAGGGCTTCGCCTAAGCACCGCTACGATATGACCGAGGTGGATTATGGTGGAGGGGGGCACCGCACACGGCTTGGAACAATCAACTTGTGTGTTCTAGGGTGCCCTGCCCCCGTATATAAAGGAGCAAGGGGGAGGCCGGCCGGCCCTAGTGACGCCCAAGGAGAGGAGGAATCCTCCTCCTAGTAGGAGTAGGATTCATCCTTTCCTAGTCCTACTAGGAAAGAGGAAGGGGGAAGGAAAGAGAGGGAGAGGGAGAGGGAAAGAGGCGCCGCGCCCCACTCCCCTAGTCCAATTCGGACTCCGCTTGGGGGGGCACCTCCTAGGCTGCTGCCCTCTCTCTCCCCTAAGGCCCACTAAGGCCCAATACTTCCCCGGGGGGTTCCGGTAACCCCTCCGGCACTCCGGTTTTCTCCGAAATCACCCGGAACACTTCCGGTGTCCGAATATAGCCGTCCAATATATCGATCTTTATGTCTCGACCAATTCGAGACTCCTCGTCATGTCTGTGATCATATCCGAGACTCCGAACTACCTTCAGTACATCAAACCACATAAACTCATAATACCGATCGTCACCGAACATTAAGCGTGCGGACCCTACGGGTTCGAGAACTATGTAGACATGACAGAGACTCATCTTCGGTCAATAACCAATAGCGGAACTTGGATTCTCATATTGGTTCCTACATATTCTACGAAGATCTTTATCAGTCAAACCACATAACAATATACGTTGTTCCCTTTGTCATCGGTATGTTACTTACCCAAGATTCGATCGCTGGTATCTCAAGACCTAGTTCAATCTCATTACCGGCAAGTCTGTTTACTCATTCCGTAATGCTACATCCCGTAACTAACTCATTAGCTACATTGCTTGCAAGGCTTATTGTGATTTACATTACCGAGAGGGCCCAGAGATACCTCTCCGACAATCGGAGTGACAAATCCTAATCTTGATCCATGACAACTCAACAAACACCATCGGAGACACATGTAGAGCACCTTTATAATCACCCAGTTATGTTGTGACATTTGGTAGCACACAAAGTGTTCCTCCGGTGTTCAGGAGTTGCATGATCTCATAGTCATAGGAACATGTATAGTTATGGAGAAAGCGATAGCAACAAACTAAACGATCATCGTGCTAAGCTAACGGATGGGTCAAGTCAATCACATCATTCTCTAATGATGTGATCCCGTTAATCAAATGACAACTCATGTCTATGGTTAGCAAACATAACCATCATTGATTCAACGAGCTAGTCAAGTAGAGGCAAACTAGTGATACTCTGTTTGTTTATGTATTCACACATGTACTAAGTTTCCGGTTAATACAATTCTAGCATGAATAATAAACATTTATCATGATATAAGGAAATATAAATAACAACTTTATTATTGCCTCTAGGGCATATTTCCTTCACTATGATGTGTACCAAACCTATTGTGTACCTTGCCAGGTACGATATTGATCTAGGAGTGGATCACTGGACAACGGTCAAAATTATCCTTAGAAGACTAAGGAGATATTTCTCGGTTATGGAGGTGATAAAGAATCCGTCGTAAAGAGTTACGTCGATGCAAGCTTTGACACTGATCCAGATGACTCTAAGTCTCAATCTGGATGCATCTTGAAAGTGGGAGCAATTAGCTAGAGTAGCTCAGTGCAGAGCATTGTAGACATAGAAATTTGCAAAATACATACGGATCTGAATGTCGCAGACCTGTTGACTAAACTTCTCTCACAAGCAAAACATGATCACACCTTAGTACTCTTTGGGTGTTAATCACATGGCGATGTGAACTAGATTATTGACTCTAGTAAACCCTTTGGGTGTTGGTCACATGGCGATGTGAAGTATTGGTGTTAAATCACATGACAATGTGAACTAGATTATTGACTCTAGTGCAAGTGGGAGACTGAAGGAAATATGCCCTAGAGGCAATAATAAAGTTGTTATTTATATTTCCTTATATCATTATAAATGTTTATTATTCATGCTAGAATTGTATTAACGAGAAACATAGTACATGTGTGAATACATAGACAAACATAGTGTCCCTAGTATGCCGCTACCTGACTAGCTCATTAATCAAAGATGGTTAAGTTTCCTGACCATAGACATGTGTTGTCATTTGATGTGAACTATGGGTTTTAATCACATAAAGATGTGAACTATTGGTGTTAATTTACATGGCGATGTGAACTAGATTATTTACTCTAGTACAAGTGGGGGACTGAAGGAAATATGCCCTAGAGGATATAATAAAGTTGTTATTTTATATTTCCTTATATCACGATAAATGTTTATTATTCATGCTCGAATTGTATTAACCGGAAACTTGATACATGTGTGGATACATAGACAAAACATTGTGTCCCTAGTAAGCCTCTACTAGACTAGCTCATTTATCAAAGATGGTTAAGTTTCCTAACCATAGACATGTCTTGTCATTTGATGAACGGGATCACATCATTAGGAGAATGATGTGATGGACAAGATCCATCCGTTAGCTTAGCATTATGATCGTTCAGTTTTATTGCTATTGCTTTCTTCATGACTTATACATATTCCTATGACTATGAGATTATGCAACTCCCGGATACCGAAGCAATACCTTGTGTGCTAGCAAACGTCTCAACGTAACTGGGTGATCATAAATATGCTCTACAGGTATCTCCGAAGGTGTTTGTTGGGTTGGCACCGATCAATATTAGGATTTGTCACTCCGAATATCGGAGAGATATCTCTGGGCCCTCTCAGTAATGCACATCACTATAAGCCTTGCAAGCAATGTGACTAATGAGTTAGTTACGGGATGATGGATTATGGAATGAGTAAAGAGACTTGTCGGTAACGAGATTGAACTAGGTATGAAGATACCGACGATCGAATCTCGGGCAAGTAACATACCGAGGACAAAGGGAATAATGTATGTTGTTTTTGCGGTTTGACCGATAAAGATCTTCATAGAATATGTAGGAAACAATATGAGCATCCAGGTTCCGCTATTGGTTATTGACGGAGATGTGTCTCGGTCATGTCTACAGAGTTCTCGAACCCGTAGGGTCCGCATGCTTAACGTTCGATGATGATTTGTATTATGAGTTGTGTGTTTTGGTGACCGAAGTTTGTTAGGAGTCCCGGATAGACATGACGAGGAGTCTTGAAATGGTCGAGAGGTAAATATTGATATATTGGAAGGTAGTATTCGGACACCGGAAGGGTTCCGGAGTGTATCGGGTACATACCGGAGTACCGGAGGAGTTACCGAAACCCCCCGGGGAAAGATATGGGCCATATGGGCCATAGGAGGGAGGCTAACCAGCCCACAAGGGGCTGGTGCGCCCCCACAAGTGAGGAGGCCGAATTGGTTTAGGGAAGGGGGCGCCACCCCCCTTTCCTTCTCCTACTCCCTCTCCTTCCCCCTTTCCACCTCCATGAGAAGGAAAAAGAGAGGGGGGCGAATAATAGTAGGACTAGGAGTCCTAGTAGGACTCCCCCCTCATGGTGCGCCACTTGGTGGCCGGCCTCTGATACGTCTCCAACGTATCTATAATTTTTGATTGCTCCATGCTATATTATCTACTGTTTTGGACATTATTGGGCTTTATTATCCACTTTTATATTATTTTTGGGACTAACCTATTAACCGGAGGCCCGGCCCAGAATTGTTGTTTTTTGCCTGTTTTAGGGTTTCGAAGAAAAGGAATATCAAATGGAGTCCAAACGGAATGAAACCTTCGGGAACGTGATTTTCTCACCGAATACAACTCAGGAGACTTGGACCCTACGTCAAGCCAACTAATAGGAGGCCACGAGGTAGGGGGCGCGCCTGCCCCTCCCCCCCCCAGGCGCACCCTCCACCCTCATGGGGCCCCTGTTGCTCCACCGACGTACTTCTTCCTCCTATATATATCCACGTACCCCCAAATGATCAGAACAGGAGCCAAAACCCTAATTCCACCGCCGTAACTTTTTGTATCCACGAGATCCCATCTTGGGGCCTGTTCTGGAGCTCCGCCGGAGGGGGCATCGATCACGGAGGGCTTCTACATCAACACCATAGCCTCTCCGATGAAGTGTGAGTAGTTCACTTTAGACCTGCGGGTCCATAGTTAGTAGCTAGATGGCTTCTTCTCTCTTTTTGGATCTCACCACAATGTTCTCCCCCTCTCTTGTGGAAATCTATTCGATGTAATCTTCTTTTTGCGGTGTGTTTGTTGAGAACGATGAATTGTGGGTTTATGATCAAGTCTATCTATGAATAATATTTGAATCTTCTCTGAATTCTTTTATGTATGATTGGTTATCTTTGCAAGTCTCTTCGAATTATCAGTTTGGTTTGGCCTACTAGATTGATCTTTCTTGCAATGGGAGAAGTGCTTAGCTTTGGGTTCAATCTTGCGGTGTCCTTTCCCGGTGACGGTAAGGGCAGCAAGGCACGTATTGTATTGTTGCCATCGAGGATAACAAGATGGGGTTTTCTTCATATTGCATGAGTCTATCCCTCTACATCATGTCATCTTGCTTAAGCCGTTACTCTGTTTTTAACTTAATACTCTAGATGCATGCTGGATAGCGGTCGTTGAGTGGAGTAATAGTAGTAGATGCAGGCAGGAGTCGGTCTACTTGTCTCGGACGTGATGCCTATATACATGATCATACCTAGATATTCTCATAACTATGCTCAATTCTTTCAATTGCTCAACAGTAATTTGTTCACCGACCGTAGAATACTTATGCTCTCGAGAGAAGCCACTAGTGAAACCTATGGCCCCCGGGTCTATCTTTATCATATCAATCTCCTACTACTTAATTATTTACTTTGCCTTTATTTTACTTTGCATCTTTATCATAAAAATACCAAAAATATTATCTTATCATATCTATCAGATCTCACTCTCGTAAGTGGCCCTATAGGGATTAACAACCCCTATTTGTGTTGGTTGCGAGGATTTATTTGTTTTGTGCAGGTACGAGGGACTCACGCGTGGCCTCCTACTGGATTGGTACCTTGGTTCTCAAAAACTAAGGGAAATACTTATGCTACTTTGCTGCATCATCCCTTCGTCTTCGTGGAAAACCAATGCAGTGCTAAAAGAGGTAGCAAGAAGGATTTCTGGCGCCATTGCCGAGGAGGTCTACGCAAAACTCAACATACCAAGTACCCATCACATACCCTTATCTCCCGCATTACATTATTTGCCATTTGCCTCTCATTTTCCTCTCCCCCCATTCACCCTTGCCGTTTTATTCGCCCTCTCTCTCTATCCTCCCTCTCTTTCTCTATTTGCCCCTTTTTGTCCACTTGCTTTTTGTTTGCTAGTGTGTTAGTTTGCTTGTTTGTCGTGATGGCTCGAGATAATACTAAATTGTGTGACTTCACCAATACGAACAACAATGATTTTATTAGCACTCCGATTGCTCCTCTTACCGATGCTGAATCTTGTGAAATTAATACTGCTTCGCTGAATCTTGTCATGAAAGATCCGTTCTCCGGCCTTCCTAGTGAAGATGCCACTACCCATCTAAATAGCTTCGTTGATTTATGTGACATGCAAAAGAAGAAAGATGTGGATAATGATATTGTTAAATTGAAGCTATTTCCTTTTTCGCTTAGAGATCGTGCTAAAGCTTGGTTTTCGTCTTTGCCTAAAAATAGTATTGATTAATGGAATAAGTGCAAAGATGCTTTTATCTCTAAGTATTTTTCTCCGGCTAAAATCATCTCTCTTAGAAACGATATGATGAACTTTAAGGAACTTGATCATGAACAGGTTGCACAAGCTTGGGAAAGAATGAAATTAATGATACGTAATTGCCCTACTCATGGTTTAAATTTGTGGATGATTATACAAAAATTTTATGCCATATTGAATTTTGCTTCTAGAAATCTTTTGGATTCGGCCGCGGGAGGCACTTTTATGGAAATCACCTTAGGAGAAGCTACTAAACTCCTAGATAATATTATGGTTAATTATTCTCAATGGCATACTGAAAGATCCACTAATAAAAAGGTGCATGCGATAGAAGAAATTAATGTTTTGAGTGGAAAGATGGATGAACTTATGATATTATTTGCTAATAAGAGTGTTTCTTCTGATCCTAATGATATGCCCTTGTCTACTTTGATTGAGAATAATAATGAATCTATGAATGTGAATTTTGTTGGTAGGAACAATTTTGGTAATAATGCATATAGAAGAAATTTCAATCCTAGGCCTTATCCTAGTAATCCCTCTAATAATTATGGTAATTCCTACAACAATTCCTATGGAAATTATAATAAGATGCCCTCTTATTTTGATTCTAATATTAAATAATTTATTACTTTGCAAAATAATTTTAAAGCTATGATTGAAGAAAAATTGATTAAGATTGATGATTTGGCTAGGAACGTTGATAGAATTGCTCTTGATGTTGATTCTTTGAAACTTAGATCTATTCCACCTAAGCATGATATCAATGAGTCTCTCAAAGCCATGAGAATTTCCATTGACGAGTGCAAAGAAAGAACCGCTAGGATGCGTGCTAAGAAAGATGCCTTTATAAAAGTGTGTTCTTCTAGTTCCTATGAAAATAATGATGAAGATCTAAAAGTTATTGATGTGTCCCCTATTAAATCTTTGTTTTGCAATGTTAATATTGACAATGATGGGACTGAATATGATCCACCTTTACCTAGAAGGCGTTCCAAGAATTCTGAATCTTTTGATCTTGATGCTAAATTTGATTAAAGTGGGATTGAAGAAATTAAAACCCTAGATGTTGCTAAACCCACTATTATGGATTCCAAGGAATTTAACTATGAAAATTGCTCTTTGATTGATTGTATTTCCTTGTTGCAATCCGTGCTAAGTTCTCCTCATGCTTATATTCAAAATAAAGCGTTTACTAAACATATCGTTGATGCCTTGATGCAATCTTATGAAGAAAAACTTGAATTGGAAGTTTCTATCCCTAGAAAACTTTATGATGAGTGGGAACAAACTATTAAAATTAAAATTAAAGATCATGAATGCTATGCTTTATGTGATTTGGGTGCTAGTGTTTCCACGGTTCCAAAGACTTTGTGTGATTTGTTAGGTTTCTGTGATTTTGATGATTGCTCTCTAAACTTGCACCTTGCGGATTCCACTATTAAGAAACCTATGGGAAGAATTAATGTTCTTATTGTTTCAAATAGGAATTATGTGCCCGTAGATTTTATTGTTCTTGACATAGATTGCAATCCTTCATGTCCTATTATTCTTGGTAGACCTTTCCTTAGAACGATTGGTGCAATTATTGATATGAAAGAAGGAAATATTAGATTCCAATTTCCGTTAAGGAAATGCATGCAACACTTTCCTAGAAATAAAATTAAATTACCTTATGAATCTATTATGAGAGCCACTTATGGATTGCCTACCAAAGATGGCAATACCTAGATCTATTCTTGCTTGTTATGCCTAGCTAGGGGCGTTAAACGATAGCGCTTGTTGGGAGGCAACCTAATTTTAGTTTTATTCCTTGCTTTTTCCTCCTGCTTAGTAATAAATAAATTACTTAGCCTCTGTTTTGGTTGTGTTTTTTGTGTTTAATTAGTGTTTGTGTCAAGTAGAACCGTTGGGAAGACTTGGGGAAAGTCTTGTTGAACTTGCTGTAAAAAACAGAAACTTTAGAGCTCACGAGAACTGCTGTCATTTTTATATGGAAAGTGATATTTAGTTAATTATTTTTGAAGATGATTAATAGATAAATTCCTCACGTCCAGAATTTATTTTAGAATTTTTGGGGTTCCAGATCTTGCGCTAGCTACAGATTACTACAAAATGTTCTGTTTTTGACAAATTCTGTTTTGCGTGTGTTGTTTGCTTATTTTGATGAATCTATGGCTAGTAAATTAGTTTATAAAACATAGAGAAGTTGTAATACAGTAGGTATAACACCCATATAAATAAATAATGAGTTCATTACAGTACCTTGAAGTGATATTTTGTTTTCTTTCGCTAACGGAGCTCACGAGATTTTCTACTTTAAGTTTTGTGTTGTGAAGTTATCAAGTTTTGGGTAAAGATTTGATGGACTATGAAACAAGGAGTGGCAAGAGCCTAAGCTTGGGGATGCCCATGGCACCTCCAAGATAATCTAAGGACACCTAAAAGCCAAAGCTTGGGGATGCCCCGGAAGGCATCCCCTCTTTCGTCTACTTCTATCGGTAACTTTACTTGGAGCTATATTTTTATTTAGCACATGATATGTGTTTTGCTTGGAGCGTCTTGTATGATTTGAGTATTAGATTATTAGTTTACCACAATCATCCTTGATGTACACATCTTTTGTAGCGACCTGACCCGAATGGATCAAGTCTCTGTGCTTAAGTGTCATCCCTGGATCGGTATGCTGACACACACAGTACTCGAAGGATTTATAATAGAGGTAAATCACATGTATAAAGTAACGTAAATACTATTACCTCAATCCATATAGCGGAAGCAACAAGGTTGTGGATTCCCATCAACACCAATGGCAAAGTTGAGTGTAGAAATCGTAACCCTAACGTATCACTTACTCGTCGTAAGATAATCCTGCAACATGAGACGTTGCAGCCACAGAGGGTCAGTACATTGAATGTACTAGCAAATTCACACCATAGAGAATGATGAACAATGGCTATCACTACATGCATATTTGGCTGGTGGAAAATCTCTATGGTTATAAGGTTTTTGCGTAAAGCCAATTTTACCCTACTACAAAGGAATAAGATTAATTACTATCATGGTGGTTGTTGAACATTGAGAATGGTTGACAGCATTCTCAATCCCAATTAAGTAACATCATTAAACCCAACAATATTCTTTTTAAAGTAACATGATGAGATCAACAGGATAATCCAAGAACTAGATACTCAAGATGTCCATAACCGGGGACACGGCTAATCAAGATTAGTTTGTTACACTCTGCAGAGGTTTGCGCACTTTTCCCCACATGACTCGATCGCCTCCATTTGTTTTCTCGCACTACATGGTGTTTGAGAAACGGATGACCGAGATATAGTCTTTCAGAAGCGCTAGCACCTTACATGTGGGGTAGACCGTACCACCTACAACCCCTACATCTGCTAGTCCACCCCGTAAGAGTTCGCACAACTTAGTCAACTATGCCAGAGCCCATAGTAGCATGTGGCTGCACACGGAAGTTTCTAGCATGAATTATCTTATGATCCCTTTGAGCCTGGGTGGCGGTCCAAAATAAAACAGGCAAGTCCTGATAGACATCAGGTGCCTCAATCCACCCAGATGTGTGTTTAAGTGGCCACCTTAGATAAACCATTAAAAATTATCAACTCACATCTGTCATGGATATCACTCACCCAATCCACGTCTACTAGCATAGCATGGCATAATAAACAAACGTAGAAGTAACTCCCAAAGGTTTCATAATAATACAGGTAATAGGTACTACCTCATCTACTTCCCATCCCACAATTTAATTAGATCCTAATCATGCAATGTGTGAGGATTGATCTAATGCAATAAAACTGGGTTGTAGAAAAAGGTATGATCAAAGTGTGAACTTGCCTGCAATGTTGATGAAGATGATTCGCACTCAAAACTCTTGATAGCTCTACTCTTCACACTCCGGTCAATCTATCGTAAGCAAACAATAGTAACCACACATAAGCAATCACTCAAAAAAAATCAGAAAGAACGAAGAAGACGATTCGGAAAACATCAAAACCCAAGCAAATAACTCTTGCAACATAAAACAATTTCTAACAGTACCAAAATTATGTGAATTTGGCTTTATTAGAAGTTTAGGTCAAGAGCTTCGATTTGCAAAAAGAATCAACTCAAACGGAGCTACGAAACTCAAGTTATGATCAAACGAAGTTTGAATTCAAATCTGATCTAATTCAAATTTTAAACTTTTCAAAAACATGTTTGAGTTGGATTAATGGATAGAGGGGATCATAACGAAGATGTGAGCGTTGGTTTCGTTGGATTTGGACTAACGAGCGAAAAGTAATGATTGTTTGAAGTTCAGGGACTAAATTGTAGAGAAAAACCTCACATATAGGTCCCTGGCCGGAAATAACAGAAAAAGAAAAATACTAATTTACGGACGTTCACTCCTGAACCCTAAACTATGAACTCGTTCGCTCCAGAGGCTAAACCAGTGAGCGCTCTCTAAATATACTAATCGGGGTTTTAAAAGAAAAACCGACTACTAAAACGAAAACCAAAAAAAACCGGACCGAGCGGTTCTTACCGGTTCGATCGGTTTTTTCACCGAAAACCGGCAGTGGTCGGCGGCAGCGGCAGATCGGACCGGCGAGCTCCGGCGAGGCGGCACGGGGCTCCGGCGAGGCAGCAGAGGCGAGGC
>NC_057809.1:185996798-186003840 GCF_018294505.1 Triticum aestivum | reverse complement strand
CGGCGGCGGTGATGTGCGTCGGCGGCGCAGGCAGCCAGCAGCGGCGGGAGGCGGCGGTTGCGGGGAGAGAGCGGGCGGCGGGCGCGCTATTTATGGAGGGAGGGGGGCGACGCGGTGGCGTGCGAGAGGGGCAAGGCGGCGGGAGGTGGCCGGGTCGGCCACGGCGGCGGCCGGCGGCGTACGGGCGCAGGACTGCGCCCAGGGTCGGTGGCGAAGGCGCGGCTGGGCTGGCGCGACGAAAACGGCTGGGCTCTGGGCCGGCCCAGTCGGCGAAGGGATTTTTTTAAACCTTTTTTTTTCAGAGAATTAAAATAATAAAAATAAAATAGCCGAAAATATTATATAGGCATATAATATATCAAAATTTTCAGAAAATTATTTTCTACACGGTGAACATTTTTATAACTTCAAATAAAATCCACACAAATTCAGATAAATCAAAGAGTGCTACTGGTCTATTAAAATTCAACAAAAATCATTTTAAAAATACCAAAATGATTTCAAATTAATTTTTCTCCAATTTTCTAATGTAGGGAATCATGTTACCCTAATTTCCATATATTTTATTTTTGGAGAAAAATAATTTGAATAAAACTCAAATAAATCCAACTTGAAAATTAATTCCAAAAGGACTTGAAATTGATCCTTTGAAACTCCCAACTCATATTTCATAATTTGAAGAAGTCATTTTATCTTCTCTCGTGAAAATCATTGAGTTGCTTAAAGTTTCTGAATTGGAAATATTTCCCAATGGAATTCAAATATTTTTCAAACACCCTTTTCATTTTAAATGGAAGAAGTCATGTCATCTTCTCTCTAGGATTTTGCGTTGAAAATAATTTGAATTCATGGAGATCAGAAAGCAAATATGAAAGTTTGGGAAAGTCCTTTTATTCCCTCTCATTTAACTTTCAAAAGTTTCGAATTCACTCACTTTCAGACAATCAATCAAACAATCAGTCAAATCTATCTATTTATTATGACATTCCAAAATTTAGAATTTTGGGATGTTACAAACCTACCACCCTTAAAATGAATCTCGTCCTCGAGATTCGGAGAGGCTAGCAAGAAAAGGTTAGGGTTTGGGGGTCTCCTCAAAATCCATCGATCATCAAAGGGGTCTGGGGTGCTACCACTCTTAGAAACATGGTTACGGTTCCATCAAAACTCATATACTCCATCCTTAACCTTGACAGTGTCGGCCTTCTTAGATCTTCAGTAAAATTTGTTCTCTGGCTCTTCCGATAATGGCATAACCTTTTTCCTCAATTCTTCTGTCCTTTCCTCTTAGTAAGGTTATTCCGAGATTGGGTCTTCTTAGCTGACGGGTCGGGCGCCAAAACTAAACAACTATCGATATCTCATGGTGGTCAACAATTTATGGTTTCTCCTGCAGGAAATGGGTCTGGGTTGATCCTCACCGTATAACCTACGGTTGGCAAAAAGCTGCCGTGTACAAGGGAAAAATTCTTATACCATTCTAAGGTTTAATATCGTCGTCTCTCTACTATAGGCAAGTCACTCAGATTTACCATCCCATATAGCAAGGCAAATAATAAGAGTAAGTCGATATGGTGATCAGTCCATCCCGCACCCAAATCATTACCATGTATACAGTTTAGCGAATCTCGCATTGTAACACTCGGTCATCCTCACAAGCATTGCAGAATTTCTCTCGTCGAAGAACCAAGTTCGGAATAATCCATTGATTCTGCAAGCCAGACCAACATCTATCGTTCCTTCACAACTCTCAGGTTTTGCGTAAACTCCTATAAAATCATCTGTCGACAAAGGTATATCCACTTCCAGGGTTTTTCCTTCAGCAAGAATGTGCTTGCTTCTTGGCAGGTCCTGGGCCTGTGGGTTATGGCCCATCTCATCACTTGTAAACCTTGAACTTATCATTGGGCAACTGATCATTATTCCAACTTCCAACTTCCTAGTATTCTTAAATCCATCCAATTGTACTATCTTCCTTCCTTCTATTGGCACCAAACTAGGATATGATTACTCGGACTCATCATGGAGTTTCCATTGATCCATATTTCCGACATCATACCTCCTTTATATCCAATAGTAATTCATCTCTTCATCCTCGTGGGATATCCCTCATACCGGGATAAAACTTATACTTATGAAGTCCATATTCCACTTCGTGGAACATCATTATCCTTTCCAGGGTCAAGCATCCTTACATGGGAATATTGGCCATCTCTGCATGGCACTTCTTCAATTGGGAAACGTGAAACACATCTTGAACTCCTGACAGTCCTTCGGGTAACTCAAACTTGTAGGCCACTTCTCTCATACGCTCCAAAACTCGGTATGGTCCTACAAATCTCAGGGCTAACTTTACCTTAACTCCAATTCATTTAACTCCTCGCAGAGGGAACACATGAGGACATGCTCTGTCTCCAATTTCATAGACTACCTCCTTGAGTTTTTGAGTCTACATAACTCTTCTGCCTGGACTGAGCTACCTCCAGTCTATCTCGAATCAACTTAACATTCTCCTCTGACTCCTTGATCACATTTGGTCCAAACAACTGACGGTCTCCAACTTCATCCCACATACTCTTGGGGCATCACACATATCGAGACAAAACTCGTATTCATTTTTTCCGAAATCCACTACAGGGTACTACCACCCTTAAAATGCACAAATCTTCCATAGAACATATTTCTCTTATCCTCAAAATGGTCAAAATCCTTCTTCATAGAGTAACAACTCATAAAATCCATATCAGTACCAAAGATGCTACTTTATTCATTCTCAAGTGATTACAATTTCTCGCTTCTCCATTACATGCCTCAACTCAACACATCAATATGAAGGAAAATGTTCTCACTACTACTACTATATTTCTTCTGTTATAAACTCAACTATTTATCACAAGTCTCCTTCTCCTTCGGACAATCTCTGGCAAAGTACCCTGCTCCATTACAACTGAAATATATTACTTCTGACAAGTATCGAGATTTCCTTTTGGGGCAACTGTTGAGGTAGTGCCCTGACTCCTTGCACCTATAACAGGTGACATGACTCAGATCCTTCCTGGAATCCAATCTACTTCTTTTTCTGGACTTTTCCATTCCCATCAGAGCTTCTATGTTCAGTGGGTCATACTCTACTTCCTCTGTCGGGAATTGTACTAAATCCCCATTCAAACAATTCTGGGAGATGTGTCCTTCTTCTCCACATGAATAGCATGACTTACTGCAGGATTTACTCGGGTCTCCTTTAGGTGTGTCCTCCATCACAGTTTCTTCTAAAATTTCCATGAGGGCTCCTTTCATTTCTTCTTTCTTCTGCTGGATGGTTCTTTGTACCATGGGGTAATGTGACACTGAGCAGGATAGTGGGTAGTCCCTTCACACAAGAAACAAGTAATCTGCCTAATTGGGCATTCTTCAGCTGGGTGACTTCCTTCACAATTAGGGCATTCATCCTTGTGTTCTTTATGGTTGTGTCCTATTTCTCCACAAATCTTACATGCACAAGGTTTCTTCATACCCTTTCCATAAAGCTTCAACTTCTGGGACACAAGGTGAGATCTTTGCAGAGTCAATTTAAATTCCTCCCAAGTGGTTACTCCTTGCCATCCATTGATGGTTTGGTACATTCTCCACCAAGTAGCAGCACCTCTTTCAAAGAACAGAAGAGCATGCTGGGTCATATCATTTCCAACTATAGGGTTATTCTCCATGTGATCCTCCATGTTCTGAATCCATCGGTCTGTCTCCAATTGACTCATCGGTCTAGAAAATACAAGCTCATCTCCATTCATCCTCTATTGCGTCCAAGGGTTTTGGGGTGAGATAAGAGAGATAGAGACGGATACACACAATACAAACAAAAGTTTTGAAAAGACAGATTTTATTTGTGGCTGTCGGGAAAAACATCAAACAAATGACAGCTCACAAACATCGCATCTAACGTGGGTATACAACAGGGGTTTGGTCTTCTAAAGGTCAACGTCGCCAAACTCTTCAAGCCTTGTTCATGTCTCCGATGGCTTATTGCCATCTTGCTTGTCCTTCTCCAGCTCTTTTGCCAGATCAATCTCTGTTGATGTGAAATCTCTCGTGACATCCTTTAATATTTCTGGAGTGGCATTCCAAACTTCTGGGTTTCAACATTGGCATGAACCATGGTGTAGTTCCTGACGAATCTCCGGTTTCTCGAGTTTTGCTCCTCTAGCTTGCTACTTCAGCTTCTTGGACCTAAGTTCTTCACGAAATGCTTCCTTGTCAAAATACAGCTTCATGGAGCTGCACCTTAAACTTCTTGATGTACTACTCCAGATCCTGGTGATACACCGGCTAAGGTTAAAACTTCATCTTACTAATAGGTGCTCCATCAGCCTTCTTCCATAAAATCCATTCTGAAGAAATGCATCCTTAACTCGGCATGGTGACAATAGCATCAGCGGGCGATGACATCACGGATAACCGTGTTTCTGCTCTTGTCATTCCCATGAGCTATCATTCCATAGTTGATATCTCCTGCCTTAGGGTTTTCTTGACAAAACTTTGAGTTCTCAACTCTCCATATTTTGACCTTTCTCCAATACACCTTGATCTCGGGTATTGACAACTTCCATAGTCTGCCAAGTTCCATAAGGGTAGCCTTCCTAGGTCATAGAAATCTGGGGATTCTTCAGAGCCTTCAAATTCTCCTAGTCTTCAGAGTCTTCAACCACTGTAGTTTCCATTATCATAATGCACGGTAAAATCTTCTTCATTCCGTAGTGGTCTTAGTTGTCCAATATCTTGTACTTCTTGAAGTGGTCTCATCAGTCGAATCTTCGAGTGGTCAAAAGGGGAAAGGGGTATGGTCTCACAAAAAGGAATTTTTGAATAAGCTCAGAAGAGAAGAGAGGTAAAAGATCTTTTGAAAGGGAAAGTTGTAGAGAAAAATCTTTGCTATGGGCTTGCCAGTTTCTAGGGTCACGTCCTACAGTCAACATGTGCTCTGATACCATCTTGTAGTGACCTGACCCGAATGGATCAAGTATCTATGCTTAAGTGTCATCCCTGGATCGGTATGCTGACACACACAGTACTCGAAGGATTTATAACAGAGGTAAATCACATGTATAAAGTAACGTAAATACTATTACCTCAATCCATATAGCGGAAGCAACAAGGTTGTGGATTCCCATCAACACCAACGGCAAAGTTGAGTGTAGAAATCGTAACCCTAACGTATCACTTACTCGTCGTAAGATAATCCTGCAACATGAGACGTTGCAGCCACAGAGGGTCAGTACATTGAATGTACTGGCAAATTCACACCATAGAGAATGATGAACAATGGCTATCACTACATGCATATTTGGTTGGTGGCAAAGCTCTATGGTTATAAGATTTTTGCGTAAAGCCAATTTTTCCCTACTACAAAGGAATAAGATTAATTACTATCATGGTGGTTGTTGAACATTGAGAATGGTTGACAGCATTCTCAATCCCAATTAAGTAACATCATTAAACCCAACAATATTCTTTTTAAAGTAACATGATGAGATCAACAGGATAATCCAAGAACTAGATACTCAAGATGTCCATAACCGGGGACACGGCTAATCATGATTAGTTTGTTACACTCTGCAGAGGTTTGCGCACTTTTCCCCACATGACTCGATCGCCTCCGTTTGTTTTCTCGCACTACATAGTGTTCGAGAAACGGATGACCGAGACATAGTCTTTCAGAAGCGCTAGCACCTTACATGTGGGGTAGACCGTACCACCTACAACCCCTACATCTGCTAGTCCACCTCGTAAGAGTTCGCACAACTTAGTCAACTATGCCAGAGCCCATAGTAGCATGTGGCTGCACACGGAAGTTTCTAGCATGCATTATCTTATGATCCCTTTGAGCCTGGGTGGCGGTCCAAAATAAAACAGGCAAGTCCTGATAGACATCAGGTGCCTCAATCCACCCAGATGTGTGTTTAAGTGGCCACCTTAGATAAACCATTAAAAATTATCAACTCACATCTGTCATGGATATCACTCACCCAATCCATGTCTACTAGCATAGCATGGCATAATAAGCAAACGTAGAAGTAACTCCCAAAGGTTTCATAATAATACAGGTAATAGGTACTACCTCATCTACTTCCCATCCCACAATTTAATTAGATCCTAATCATGCAATGTGTGAGGATTGATCTAATGCAATAAAACTGGGTTGTAGAAAAAGGTATGATCAAAGTGTGAACTTGCCTGCAATGTTGATGAAGATGATTCGCACTCAAAACTCTTGATAGCTCTACTCGTCACACTCCGGTCAATCTATCGTAAGCAAACAATAGTAACCACACATAAGCAATCACTCAAAAAAATCAGAAAGAACGAAGAAGACGATTCGGAAAACATCAAAACCCAAGCAAATAACTCTTGTATCATAAAACAATTTCTAACAGTACCAAAATTATGTGAATTTGGCTTTATTAGAAAGTTTAGGTCAAGAGCTTCGATTTGCAAAAAGAATCAACTCAAACGGAGCTACGAAACTCAAGTTATGATCAAACGAAGTTTGAATTCAAATCTGATCTAATTCAAATGTTAAACTTTTCGAAAACATGTTTGAGTTGGATTAATGGATAGAGGAGATCATAACGAAGATGTGAGCGTTGGTTTCATTGGATTTGGACTAACGAGCGAAGAGTAATGATTGTTTGAAGTTCAGGGACTAAACTGTAGAGAAAAACCTCACATATAGGTCCCTGGCCGGAAATAACAGAAAAAGAAAAATAATAATTTACGAACGTTCACTCCTGAACCCTAAACTATGAACTCGTTCGCTCCAGAGGCTAAACCAGCGAGCGTTCTCTAGATATACTAATCAGGGTTTTAAAAGAAAAACCGACTACTAAAACGAAAACCAAAAAAAAAACGGACCGGGCGGTTCTTACCGGTTCGATCGGTTTTTTCGCCGAAAACCGGCATTGGTCGGCGGCAGCGGTAGATCGGACCGGCGAGCTCCGGCGAGGCGGCACGAGGCTCCGGCGAGGCAGCAGAGGCGAGGCGGCGCGCG
>NC_057809.1:185988509-185996272 GCF_018294505.1 Triticum aestivum | reverse complement strand
CGGGGAGAGAGCGGGCGGCGGGCGCGCTATTTATGGAGGGAGGGGGGCGACGCGATGGCGTGCGGGAGGGGCAAGGCGGCGGGAGGTGGCCGGGTCGGCCACGGCGGCGGCCGGCGGCGTACGGGCGCAGGACTGCGCCCAGGGTCAGTGGCGAAGGCGCGGCTGGGCTGGCGCGACGAAAACGGCTGGGCTCTGGGCCGGCCCAGTCGGCGAAGGGATTTTTTTAAACCTTTTTTTCAGAGAATTAAAATAATAAAAACAAAATAAACGAAAATATTATATAGGCATATAATATATCAAAATTTTCAGAAAATTATTTTCTACACGGTGAACATTTTTATAACTTCAAATAAAATCCACACAAATTCAGATAAATCAAAGAGTGCTACTGGTCAATTAAAATTCAACAAAAACCATTTTAAAAATACCCAAATGATTTCAAATTAATTTTTCTCCAATTTTCTAATGTAGGGAATCATGTTACCCTAATTTCCATATATTTTATTTTTGGAGAAAAATAATTTGAATGAAACTCAAATAAATCCAACTTGAAAATTAATTCCAAAAGGACTTGAAATTGATCCTTTGAAACTCCCAACTCATATTTCATAATTTGAAGAAGTCATTTTATCTTCTCTCGTGAAAATCATTGAGTTGCTTAAAGTTTCTGAATTGGAAATATTTCCCAATGGAATTCAAATATTTTTCAAACACCCTTTTCATTTTAAATGGAAGAAGTCATGTCATCTTCTCTCTAGGGTTTTGCATTGAAAATAATTTGAATTCATGGAGATCAGAAAGCAAATACGAAAGTTTGGGAAAGTCCTTTTATTCCCTCTCATTTAACTTTCAAAAGTTTCAAATTCACACACTTTCAGACAATCAATCAAACAATCAGTCAAATCTATCTATTTATTATAACATTCCAAAATTTAGAATTTTGGGATGTTACATCTTTTGAGAGAGCCATACATGATTTGGAATTTGTTAGAATACTCTATGTGCTTCGCTTATATCTTTTGAGTTATATAATTTTGCTCTAGTGCTTCACTTATATCTTTTAGAGCATGGTGGTGGATTTGTTTTATAGAAACTAGTGATCTCTCATGCTTCACTTAGATTATTTTGAGAGTCTTAATAGTATGCTAATTTGCTTAAAATCCTAATATGCTTGGTATGCAAGATTAATAATAAAACTCTCTTATGAGTGTGTTGAGTACTATTATAAGTTTGATACTTGATAATTTTTTTGAGATATGGAGATGGTGATATTAAAGTCGTGCTAGTTGAGTAGTTGTGAATTTGAGAAATACTTGTGTTGAAGCTTGTGATTCCCATAGCATGCATGTATGGTGAACCGTTATGTGATGAATTTGGAGCATGATTTATTTATTGATTGTCTTCCTTATGAGTGGCGGTCGGGGACGAGCGATGGTCTTTTCCAACCAATCTATCCCCCTAGGAGCATGCGCGTAATACTTTGCTTTGATAACTTGTAGATTTTTGCAATAAGTATATGAGTTCTTTATGACTAATGTTGAGTCCATGGATTATAGGCACTCTCACCCTTCCACCTTTGCTAGCCTCTCTAATACCATGCACCTTTCGCCGGTATCACACACCCACCATATACCTTCCTCAAAACAGCCACCATACCTACCTATTATGGCATTTCCATAGCCATTCTGAGAAATATTGCCATGCCACTTTCCACTATTCTGTTTATGACACACTCCATCATTGTCATATTGCTTAGCATGATCATGTAGTTGACATAGTATTTGTGGCAAAGCCACCGTTCATAATTCTTTCATACTTGTCACTCATGCATCATTGCATATCCCGGTACACCGCCGGAGGCATTCATATAGAGTCATATCTTGTTCTAAGTATCGAGTTGTAATTATTGAATTGTAAGAAAAATAAAAGTGTGATGATCATCATTATTAGAGCATTGTCCCAAGTGAGGAAAGGATGATGGAGACTATGATTCCCCACAAGTCGGGATGAGACTCCGGACGAAAAATAAATAAAAGAGGCCAAAGAAGCCCAAATAAAAAAAGAGAAAGAAAAGATGCCATAAAAAAAGAGAAAAGGCCCAAATAAAAAATAAAAAATAAAAAAAGAGAGAAAAAGAGAGAAGTGACAATGTTACTATCCTTTTACCACACTTGTGCTTCAAAGTAGCACCATGATCTTAATAGTAGAGAGTCTCTCATGTTATCACTTTCATATACTACTGGGAATTTTTCATTATAGAACTTGGCTTGTATATTCCAATGATGGGCTTCCTCAAAATTTCCCTAGGTCTTCATGAGCAAGCAAGTTGGATGCACACCCACTTAATTTTTTTTGAGCTTTCATATACTTATAGCTCTAGTGCATCTGTTGCATGGCAATCCCTACTCACTCACATTGATATCTATTGATGGGAATCTCCATAGCCCGTTGATATGCCTAGTTGATGTGAGACTATCTTCCCCTTTTTGTCTTATCCACAACCACCACTCTATTCCACCTATAGTGCTATATCCATGGCTCACGCTCATGTATTGCATGAAGGTTGAAAAAGTTTTGAGAATGTCAAAAGTATGAAACAATTGCTTGGCTTGTCATCGGGGTTGTGCATGATTTAAATATTTTGTGTGGTGAAGATAGAGCATAGCCAAACTATATGATTTTGTAGGGATAACTTTCTTTAGCCATGTTATTTTGAGAAGACATAATTGCTTTGTTAGTATGCTTGAAGTATTATTATTTTCTATTTCAATATAAACTTTTGTCTTGAATCTTTCGGATCTGAATATTCATACCACAATTAAGAAGAATTACACTAAAATCATGCCAAGTAGCACTCCGCATCAAAAATTCTGTTTTTATCATTTACCTACTCGAGGACGAGCAGGAATTAAGCTTGGGGATGCTTGATACGTCTCCAACGTATTTATAATTTTTGATTGCTCCATGCTATATTATCTACTGTTTTGGACATTATTGGGCTTTATTATCCACTTTTATATTATTTTTGGGACTAACCTATTAACTAGAGGCCCAGCCCAGAATTGTTGTTTTTTTTTCTATTTTAGGGTTTCAAAGAAAAGGAATATCAAACAGAGTCCAAATGGAATGAAACCTTCGGGGACGTGATTTTCTTACCGAATACAACTCAGGAGACATGGACCCTACGTCAAGCCAACTAACAGGAGGCCACGAGGTAGGGGGCGCGCCTGCCCCCCAGGCACGCCCTCCACCCTCGTGGGCCCCCTGTAGCTCCACTGACATACTTCTTCCTCCTATATATATCCACATACCCCCAAACGATCAGACCAGGAGCCAAACCCCTAATTCCACCACCGTAACTTTCTGTATCCACGAGATCCCATCTTGGGGCCTGTTCTGGAGCTCCACCGGAGGGGGCATCGATCATGGAGGGCTTCTACATCAACACCATAGCCTCTCCGATGAAGTGTGAGTAGTTTACTTCAGACCTACGGGTCCATAGTTAGTAGCTAGATGGCTTCTTCTCTCTTTTTGGATCTCAATACAATGTTCTCCCCCTCTCTTGTGGAGATCTATTCGATGTAATCTTCTTTTTGCGGTGTGTTTGTTGAGACCGATGAATTGTGGGTTTATGATCAAGTCTATCTATGAATAATATTTGAATCTTCTCTGAATTCTTTTATGTATGATTGGTTATCTTTGCAAGTCTCTTCGAATTATCAGTTTGGTTTGGCCTACTAGATTGATCTTTCTTGCAATGGGAGAAGTGCTTAGCTTTGGGTTCAATCTTGTGGTGTCCTTTCCCGGTGACAGTAAGGGCAGCAAGGCACGTATTGTATTGTTGCCATCGAGGATAACAAGATGGGGTTTTCTTCATATTGCATGAGTCTATCCCTCTACATCATGTCATCTTGCTTAAGGCGTTACTCTGTTTTTAACTTAATACTCTAGATGCACGCTGGATAGCGGTCGATGAGTGGAGTAATAGTAGTAGATGCAGGCAGGAGTCGGTCTACTTGTCTCGGACGTGATGCCTATATACATGATCATACCTAGATATTCTCATAACTATGCTCAATTCTGTCAATTGCTCAACAGTAATTTGTTCACCCACCGTAGAATACTTATGCTCTCGAGAGAAGCCACTAGTGAAACCTATGGCCCTCGGGTCTATTTTTATCATATCAATCTCCTACTACTTAGTTATTTACTTTTCCTTTATTTTACTTTGCATCTTTATCATAAAAATACCAAAAATATTATCTTATCATATCTATCAGATCTCACTCTCGTAAGTGGCCCTATAGGGATTGACAGCCCCTATTTGCATTGGTTGCGAGGATTTATTTGTTGTGTGCAGGTACGAGGGACTCACGCGTAGCCTCCTACTGGATTGATACCTAGTTCTCAAAAACTGAGGGAAATACTTACGCTACTTTGCTGCATCATCCCTTCCTCTTCGGGGAAAACCAACGCAGTGCTAAAAGAGGTAGCAGCCTCCTCCTCCCCTCCTTTATATACGGGGGCAAGGGGCACCCCATAGAACATCAATTGTTCTCTTAGCCATGTGTGGTTCCCCCCTGCATAGTTTACTCCTTCGGTCATAGCTTCATAGTGCTTAGGCGAAGCCTTACACGGATCACATCACCTTCGCCATCACCATGCCGTCGTGCTAACAAAACTCTCCCTCGACCCTCTTCTAGATCAAGAGTTCGAGGGACGTCATCGAGCTGAACGTGTGTTGAACTCGGAGGTGTCGTACGTTCGGTACTAGATCGGTTGGATCGTGAAGACGTTCGACTACATCAACCGCGTTAACCTAACGCTTCCGCTTTCGGTCTATGAGGGTATGTGGACACACTCTCCCCCTCTCGTTGCTATGCATCTCCTAGATAGATCTTGTGTGATCGTAGGATTTTTTTAAAATTCCATGCTACGTTCCCCAACATTAAGTTCTCGGCCTTTACAGATGCCTTGTTATTTTTATGCCATACCTCGGACTTGAAGTTTTTTCCCGAGTGATGGTGTGCTCTTGCAGCCGAGCTCCAACACCAGACAACATCCAAGGTGTCTTCTTGCAGCTGAGCTCCAACGCTAGACATCATCTGAGGTGTCATAGATCATCTAGGTTTTGAAAAAGTTGAAGGACTTTAGTCGAGCTTCACACAGGAAATTCTCTTGTGTAGTCAACTGCTCGCAGCCGAGCTCCAACGCCGGACAACTTCCGAGGTGGTGCACCACCTCAGCCTCGGGCTGATTTTTTGCGGAATTTTTCCGATTTGTGTAATTTATTCTCTGTCGAGATGTATAGCTAGTAGCCCTCAAAGTGTGTGCCGACCTAAAATCTGAGATGCACCTAAAGGATAAGAGTTTGTGATGGGTACTTGGCATGTCTTGACTTGATGTAGATCTCCTCGGCAACGGCGCCAGAAATCCTTCTTCCTACCTCGTGAGCACTGCGTTGGTTTTCCCTTGAAGAGGAAAGGGTGATGCAGAAAAGTAGCATAAGTATTTCCCTCAGTTTTTAAGAACCAAGGTATCAATCCAGTAGGAGACTACACGCAAGTCATCTCGTACCTACACAAACAAATAAGAACCTCGCAACCAACGCGATAAAGGGGTTGTCAATCCCTTCACGGTCACTTACGAGAGTGAGATCTGATAGATTTAATAATAATAAGATAAAACTTTTTGGTATTTTTCTGATATAGATGTGAAAGTAAAGATTGCAAAATAAAGTAGATTGGAAACTTATAAGATAAAAGATAGACCCAGGGGCCATAGGTTTCACTAGTGGCTTCTCTCAAGATAGCATAAGTATTACGGTGGGTGAACAAATTACTGTCGAGCAATTGATAGAAAAGTGCATAATTATGAGAATATCTAGGCACGATCATGTATATAGGCATCACGTCCGTGACAAGTAGACCGAAATGATTCTGCATCTACTACTATTACTCCACACATCGACCGCTATCCAGCATGCATCTAGAGTATTAAGTTCATAATAACAGAGTAATACATTAAGCAAGATGACATGATGTAGAGGGATAAACTCAAGCAATATGATATAAACCCCATCTTTTTATCCTCGATGGCAGCAATACAATACGTGCCTTGCTGCCCCTGCTGTCACTTGGAAAGGACACCGCAAGATTGAACCCAAAGCTAAGCACTTCTCCCATTGCAAGAAAGATCAATCTAGTAGGCCCAACCAAACCGATAATTCAAAGAGACTTGCAAAGATAAACCAATCATACATAAAAGATTTCAAAGAAGAATCAAATATTGTTCATATATAAACTTGATCATAAACCCGCAATTCATCGGATCTCGACAAACACACCACAAAAAGAGTTACATCAAATAGATCTCCAGGAAGATCGAGGAGAACGTTGTATTGAGATCCAAAGAGAGAAAAGAAGCCATCTAGCTAGTAACTATGGACCCGAAGGTCTGAGGTAAACTACTCACACATCATCGGAGGGGCCATGGGGTTGATGTAGAGGCCCTCCATGATCGATTCCCCCTCCGGCGGAGCTCCGGAAAAGGCCCCAAGATGGGATCTCTTGGGTATAGAAGGTTGCTGCGGTGGAAATAGGGTTTTGTGGTGCTCCTGGATGTTTTTGGGGTATATGAATATATATATATATATAGGAGGAAGAAGTAGGTCGGTGGAGCCACTAGGGGCCCACAAGGGTGGATGACACGCCCCCCTGCATCGTGGTCTCCTCGTTGGTTTCTTGACGTCCACTCCAAGTCCCCTGGATCACGTTTGTTCCAAAAATAACTCTTCCAAAGGTTTTATTCCGTTTGATATTCCTTTTCTATGAAACACTGAAATAGGCAAAAAAAATAGCAATTTGCACTGGGCCTTGGGTTAGTAGGTTAGTCCCAAAAATAGTATAAAAGTGTATAAATAAGCCCATTAACATCCAAAACAGATAATATAATAGCATAGAACAATCAAAAATTATAGATACGTTGGAGACGTATCAATGGACAAGACCCATCTGTTAGCTTAGCATAATGATTGTTTAGTTTTATTGCTATTGCTTTCTTCATAACATATACATGTTCCTCTGACTATGAGATTATGCAACTCCCGAATACCGGAGGAACACCGTGTGTGCTATCAAACGTCACAACTTAACTGGGTGATTATAAAGATGCTCTACAAGTGTCTCCAATGGTGTTTGTTGAGTTGGCATAGGTCGAGATTCGGATTTGTCACTCTGTCTATCGGAGAGGTATCTCTGGGCCCTCTCGGTAATGTACATCACTATGAGCCTTGAAAGCAATGTGACTAATGAGTTAGTTGCGGGATGATGCATTACGGAACGAGTAAAGAGACTTGCCGGTAACGAGATTGAACTAGGTATGATGATACTGACGATCGAATCTCGGGCAAGTAACATACCGATGACAAAGGGAACAACGTATGTTATTATGAAGTTTGACCAATAAAGATCTTCATAGAAAGGAGCCAATATGAGCATCCAGATTCTGCTATTGGTTATTGACCGGAGATGTGTCTCGGTCATGTCTACATAGTTCTCGAACCCGTAGGGTCCGCACGCTTAACGTTCGATGATGATTTGTATTATAAGTTATGTGATTTGATGACCGAAGTTTGTTCGGAGTCTCGGATAAGATCACGGACATGACGAGGAGTATCGAAATGGTCGAGAGGTAAAGATCGATATATTGGAAGGTTATATTCGGGCACCGGAATGGTTCCGAAGTGTTTCGGGTATTTTCCG
>NC_057809.1:185967861-185988243 GCF_018294505.1 Triticum aestivum | reverse complement strand
CCCCCAAGGGCTTGTCCGAATTGGACTAGGAGGGGGCGGCGCCCCCCTCTCTTTCCTTCTCCCCTCTTCCTACTTCCCTCCTTCACCTACTTGGAATAGGAAAGGGGGGCGAATCCTACTTGGAATGGGAGTCCAAGTAGGACTCCCCCCCTTGGAGCGCCCCCTCTAGGGCCGGCCTCCTCTTCCCCCCTCCTTTATATAAGTGGGAGGGGGCACCCCAAAGGCACACCAAGTCTTCTCTTAGCCGTGTGCGGTGCCCCCTCCACAGTTACACACCTAGGTCATATCGTCGTAGTGCTTAGGCGAAGCCCTGCGCCGGTAACTTCATCATCACCATTGCCACGCCGTCGTGCAGACGGAACTCTCACTCGTCCTCAACTAGATCAAGAGCTCGATGGACGTCATCGTGCTGAACGTGTGCTGAACACGGAGCTGCCGTATGTTCGGTTCTAGGATCGGTTGGATCGTGAAGACGTTCGACTACATCAACCGCGTTACTAAACGCTTCCGCTTTTGGTCTACGAGGGTACATGGACACACTCTCCCATCTAGTTGCTATGCATCTCCTAGATAGACCTTGCGTGATCGTAGGAATTTTTTTGAAATACTGTGTTCCCCAATAGTGGCATCTGAGCCAGGTCTATGCGTAGATGTTATATGCACGAGTAGAACACAATGAGTTGTGGGCGATAATAGTCATACTGCATACCACCAACGTCTTACTTTGATTTGGTGACATTGTTGGATGAAGCGGCCCGGGCTGACATTACATGATCGCGTTCATGAGACTGGTTCTACCGACGTGCTTCGCACACAGGTGGCTAGCGGGTGTCTGTTTCTCCAACTTTAGTTGAATCGAGCTTGACTATGCCCGGTCCTTGTTGAAGGTTAAAACAGCACACTTGACGAAAAATCGTTGTGGTTTTGATGCGTAGGTAAGAACGGTTCTTGCTAGAAGCCCGTAGCAGCCACGTAAAACTTGGAACAACAAAGTAGAGGACGTCTAACTTGTTTTTGTAGGGCATGTTGTGATGTGATATGGTCAAGATGTGATGAGATACAAATTGTTGTATGAGATGATCATGTTTTGTTAAAGTTATCGGCAACTGGTAGGAGCCTTATGGTTGTCTCTTTATAGCATAAGATGCAAGCGCCATATAATTGCTTTACTTTATCGCTATGCGATAGCAATAGTTGGCGAGACGACCATGTGACGACACGTTGATAGAGATCAAGATGATGGAGATCATGGTGTCATGCCGGCGACGATGGAGATCATGATGGTACTTTGGATATGGAGATAAAAGGCACAAGATGATAATGGCCATATCATGTCACATATTTTGATTGCATGTGATGTTTATCTTTTATGCATCTTATTTTGCTTAGTACGACGATAGCATTATGAGATGATCCCTTACTAAAATTTCAAGGTATAAGTGTTCTCCCCGAGTATGCACCGTTGCGACAGTTCATCGTGCCGAGACACCACGTGACGATCGGGTGCGAAAAGCTCTACGTTCACATACAATGGGTGCAAGCCAGTTTTGCACATGCGGTATACTCGGGTTAAACTTGATGAGCCTAGCATATGCAGATATGGCCTCGGAACACTGAGACAAAAGGTCGAACGTGAATCATATAGTAAATATGATCAACATAGGGGTGTTCACCATTGAAAACAACTCCATCTCACGTGATGATCGGACATGGTTTAGTTGATATGGATCACGTGATCATTCAGATGACTAGAGGGATGTCTATCTAAGTGGGAGTTCTTAAGTAATATGATTAATCGAACTTTAATTTATCATGAACTTAGTCTTGATAGTATTTGCATATCTATCTTCTAGATCAATAGCTTGCGATGTATCTCCCCGTTTATTTTTGATATGTTCCTAGAGAAAAAAATAAGTTGAAAGATGATAGTAGCAATGATGCGGACTGGGTCCGTGATTTGAGGATTATCCTCATTGCTGCACAGAAGAATTATGTCCTTGATGCACCGCTAGGTGACGGACCTATTGCAGGAGCAGATGCAGACGTTATGAACGTTTGGCAAGCTCGGTATGATGACTACTTGATAGTTTAGTGCACCATGCTTTACGTCTTAGAACCAGGACTTCAAAAATGCTTTGAACGCCATGGAGCATATGCGATGTTCCAAGAGTTGAAATTGGTATTTCAGACTCATGCCCGAATCGAGAGGTATGAGACCTCTGACAAGTATTTTGCCTACAAGATGGAGGAGAATAGCTCAACCGGTGAGCATGTGCTCATAATGTCTGAGTACTACGATCGCTTGAATCAAGTGGAAGTTAATCTTCCAGAAAAGATAATGATTGACAGAGTTCTCTAGTCACTATCACCAAGTTACTGGAACTTCATGATGAACTATAATATGCAAGGGATGATGAAAACGATTCCCCGAGGTCTTCACGATGCTGAAATCAGCGCAGCTAGAAATCAAGAAAAGCATCAAGTGTTGATGGTTGACAAGACCACTAGTAAAAGGGCAAGGGAAAGAAAAGGAACTTCAAGAAGAATGGCAAGCAAGTTGCAACTCCCATGAAGAAGCCCAAAGCTAGACCCAAGCCTGAAACTGAGTGCTTGTACTGCAAAGGAATTGGTCACTTGAAGCGGAACTGCCCCAAACATTTCGCGGATAAGAAGGATGGCAAAGTGAACAAATGTATATTTGATATACAGCTTATTGATGTGTACTTTACTAGTGTTCATAGTAACCCCTAGGTATTTGATACCGGTTCAATTGCTAAGATTAGTAACTCGAAACAGGAGTTGCAAAATGAACGGAGACTAGTTAAGGGCGAGGTGACGATATGTGTTGGAAGTGATTCCAAGGTTGACAATATCACCATCTCACACTCCCTCTACCTTCGAGATTAGTGTTAGACCTAAATAAGTGTTATTTGGTGTTTGCATTGAGCATGAATATGATTGGATCATGTTTATTGCAATACGGTTATTCATGTAAGTCAAAGAATAATTGTTGTTCTGTATACATGAATAAAACCTTCTATGGTCATACACTCAATATAAATGGTTTATTGAATCTCGATCGTAGTGATACACGTATTCATAACATTGATGCCAAAAGATGCAAACTTGATAATGATAGTGCAATATACTTGTGGCACTGCCGTTTAGGTCATATTGGTGTAAAGCGCATGAAGAAACTCCGTGTGGATGGACTTTTGAAATCACTTGATTATGAATCATTTGATGCTTGCAAACCATGCCTCATGGGCAAGACGACTAAGACTCCGTTCTCAGGAACAATGGAGTGAGCCACTGACTTATTGGAAATAATGCATACCGATGTATGCGATCCGATGAGTGTTGAGACTCACCGCGGGTATCATTATTTTCTGACCTTCACAGATGATTTGAGAAGATATGGGTATATCTACTTGATGAAACACATGTCTGAAACATTTGAAAAGTTCAAAGAATATTAGAGTGAAGTGGAAAATCATCGTAACAAGAAAATAAAGTTCCTACGATCTGATCGCGGAGGCGAATATTTGAGTTATGAGTTTGGCCTTTATTTAAAATTGTGGAATAGTTTCACAACTCACACCACCTGAAACACCATAACATAATGGTGTGTCCGAACGTCGTAACCGTACTTTATTAGATATGGTGCGATTTATGATGTCTCTTACCGATTTACCACTATCCTGTTGGGGTTATGCATTAGAGGCAGCTGCATTCATGTTAAATAGGGCACCATCTAAATCCATTGAGACGACACCATATGACCTGTGGTTTGGCAAGAAACCTAAGCCGTCGTTTCTTAAATTTGGGGCTGCGATGCTTATGTGAAAAAGCTTCAGCCTGATAAGCTTGAACCCAAATCAGAGAAATGTGTCTTCATAGGATACCCAAAGGAGACTATTGGGTACACCTTCTATCATAGATCTGAAGGCAAGATATTCGTTGCCAAGAATGGATCCTTTCTAGAGAAGGAGTTTCTCTCGAAAGAAGTGAGTGGGAGGAAAGTAGAACTTGATGAGGTAGTTGTACCTTCTCTCGAATTGGAAAATGGTTCATCATAGGAATCAGTTCCAGTGTTTCCTACACCAATTAGTGAGGAAGTTAATTATGATGAACATGAAACTTTAGATCAAGTTACTACCGAACCTCATAGGTCAAACAGAGTACGATCCGCACCAGAGTGGTACGGCAATTCTGTTCTGGAAGCCATGTTACTAGACCATGATGAACCTACAAACTATGAGGAAGCGATGATGATCCCAGATTCCGACAGATAGCTTGAGGGCATGAAATCTGAGATAGAATCCATGTATGAGAACAAAGTGTGGACTTTGGTGGACTTGCCCAATGATCGACAAGCCATTGAGAATAAATGGATCTTCAAGAGGAAGACGGACGCTAATAGTAGTGTCACTATCTACAAAGCTCGACTTGTCGAAAAGGGTTTTTGAAAAGTTCAAGGTGTTAACTACGTTGAGATTTTCTCACTCGTATCGATGCTTAAAGTCTGTCCGAATCATGTTAGCAATTGCCACATTTTATGAAATCTGACAAATGGATGTCAAAACTACATTCCTTAATGGATTTATTAAAGAAGAGTTGTATATGATACATCCAGAAGGTTTTGTCAATCCTAAAGGTGCTAACAAAATGTGCAAGCTCCAACGATCCATCTATGGACTGGTGCAAGCATCTCGGAGTTGGAATATACGCTTTGATGAGTTGATCAAATCATATAGTTTTATACATACTTGCGGTGAAGAATGTATTTTACAAGAAAGTGAGTGGGAGCACTGCAACCTTTCTGATAAGTATATGTGAATGACATATTATTGATCGGAAATGATGTAGAATTTTCTAGAAAGCATAAAGGAGTGTTTGAAAGGAGTTTTCCAAAGAAAGACCTCGGTGAAGCTGCTTACATATTGGGCATCAAGATCTATAAAGATAGATCAAGACGCTTGATAAGATTTTTCAATGAGTGCATACGTTGACAAGATTTTGAAGTAGTTCAAATGGAATAGTCAAGAAGGAGTTCTTGCATGTATTGCAAGGTGTAAAATTGAGTAAGACTCAAAACATGACAGAAAATAGAAACAGAATGAAAGTCATTCCCTATGCCTCAGCCATAGGTTCTATAAAGTATGCTATGTGTTCAGGAACGTAGTAATTTCAAAAAAATTCCTACGCACATGCAAGATCATGGTGATGCATAGCAACGAGAGGGAAGAGTGTTGTCTACGTATCCTCGTAGACCGTAAGCAGAAGCATTATGACAACGCGGTCGATGTGGTCATCCGTCTTCACGATCGACCGATCCCAACACCAAAGCTACGGCAACTCCGCGATCTGCACACGTTCGGCTCGATGACGTCCTGTGAACTCACGATCCAGTAGAGCTTCGAGGGAGAGCTTCATCAGCACGACGGCGTGATGACGGTGATGATGTTGCTACCGGAACAGGGCTTTGCCTAACCACCGCTATGATATGACTGAGGTGGATTATGGTGGAGGGGGGCACCGCACACGGCTTGGAACAATCAACTTGTGTGTTCTAGGGTGCCCTGCCCCCGTATATAAAGGAGCAAGGGGGAGGCCGGCCGGCCCTAGTGACGCCCAAGGAGAGGAGGAATCCTCCTCCTAGTAGGAGTAGGATTCATCCTAAGAGGAAGGGGGAAGGAAAGAGAGGGAGAGGGAGAGGGAAAGAGGCGCCGCGCCCCACTCCCCTAGTCCTATTCGGACTCCGCTTGGGGGGCACCTCCTAGGCTGCTGCCCTCTCTCTCCCCTAAGGCCCACTAAGGCCCAATACTTCCCCGGGGGGTTCCGGTAACCCCTCCGGCACTCCGGTTTTCTCCGAAATCACCCAAAACGCTTCCAGTGTCCGAATATAGCCGTCCAATATATAGATCTTTATGTCTCGACCAATTCGAGACTCCTCATCATGTCTGTGATCATATCTGAGACTCCGAACTACCTTCAGTACATCAAAACACATAAACTCATAATACCGATCGTCACCGAATGTTAAGTGTGCGGACCCTACGGGTTCGAGAACTATGTAGACATGACAGAGACTCATCTTCGGTCAATAACCAATAGCGGATCCTGGATTCTCATATTGGTTCCTACATATTCTACGAAGATCTTTATCGGTCAAACCGCATAACAATATACGTTGTTCCCTTTGTCATCGGTATGTTACTTGCCCAAGATTCGATCGTCGGTATCTCAAGACCTAGTTCAATCTCATTACCGGCAAGTCTGTTTACTCATTTCGTAATGCTACATCCCGTAACTAACTCATTAGCTACATTGCTTGCAAGGCTTATTGTGATTTACATTACCGAGAGGGCCCAGAGATACCTCTCCGACAATCGGAGTGACAAATCCTAATCTTGATCCATGCCAACTCAACAAACACCATCGGAGACACATGTAGAGCACCTTTATAATCACCCAGTTATGTTGTGACGTTTGGTAGCACACAAAGTGTTCCTCCGGTATTCAGGAGTTGCATGATCTCATAGTCATAGGAACATGTATAGTTATGGAGAAAGCGATAGCAACAAACTAGACGATCATCGTGCTAAGCTAACGGATGGGTCAAGTCAATCACATCATTCTCTAATGATGTGATCCTGTTAATCAAATGACAACTCATGTCTATGGTTAGCAAACATAACCATCATTGATTCAACGAGCTAGTCAAGTAGAGGCAAACTAGTGATACTCTGTTTGTCTATGTATTCACACATGTACTAAGTTTCCGGTTAATACAATTCTAGCATGAATAATAAACATTTATCATGATATAAGGAAATATAAATAACAACTTTATTATTGCCTCTAGGGCATATTTCCTTCACTATGATGTGTACCAAACCTATTGTGTACCTTGCCAGGTACGATATTGATCTAGGAGTGGATCACTGGACAACGGTCAAAATTATCCTTAGAAGACTAAGGAGATATTTCTCGGTTATGGAGGTGATAAAGAATTCGTCGTAAAGAGTTACGTCGATGCAAGCTTTGACACTGATCCAGATGACTCTAAGTCTCAATCTGGATGCATCTTGAAAGTGGGAGCAATTAGCTAGAGTAGCTCAGTGCAGAGCATTGTAGACATAGAAATTTGCAAAATACATACGGATCTGAATGTCGCAGACCCGTTGACTAAACTTCTCTCACAAGAAAAAACATGATCACACCTTAGTAATCTTTGGGTGTTAATCACATGGCGATGTGAACTAGATTATTGACTCTAGTAAACCCTTTGGGTGTTGGTCACATGGCGATGTGAACTATTGGTGTTAAATCACATGACGATGTGAACTAGATTATTGACTCTAGTGCAAGTGGGAGACTGAAGGAAATATGCCCTAGAGGCAATAATAAAGTTGTTATTTATATTTCCTTATATCATGATAAATGTTTACTATTCATGCTAGAATTGTATTAACCAGAAACTTAGTACATGTGTGAATACATAGACAAACATAGTGTCCCTAGTATGCCTCTACCTGACTAGCTCATTAATCAAAGATGGTTAAGTTTCCTGACCATAGACATGTGTTGTCATTTGATGAACGGGATCACATCATTAGAGAATGATGTGATGGACAAGACCCATCCATTAGCTTAGCATAATGATCGTTTAGTTTTATTGCTATTGCTTTCTTCATGACTTCTACATGTTCCTCTGACTATGAGATTATGCAACTCCCGAATACCAAAGGAACACCTTGTGTGTTGTCAAATGTCACAACGTAACTGGGTGATCATAAAGATGCTCTACATTAGTCTATGAAGGTGTTTGTTGGGTTGGCATAGATCGAGATTAGGATTTGTCACTCCGTGTATCGAAGAGGTATATCTGGGCCCTCTCGGTAATGCACATCACTATAAGCCTTGCAAGCAATGTGACTAATGAGTTAGTTACGGGATGATGCATTACGGAACGAGTAAAGAGACTTGCTGGTAACGAGATTGAACTAGGTATGATGATACCGACGATCGAATCTCGGGCAAGTAGCATACCGATGACAAAGGGAATGACGTATGTTGTTATGCGGTTTGACCGATAAAGATCTTCGTAGAATATGTAGGAACAATATAAGCATCCAGTTTCCGCTGTTGGTTATTGACCGAAGATCTGTCTCGGTCATGTCCACATAGTTCTCGAACCCGTAGGGTCCGCACGCTTAACGTTCGATGATGATTTGTGTTATGAGTTATGTGTTTTGGTGACCGAAGTTTGTTCGGAGTCTCGGATGAGATCATGGATATGATGGGGAGTCTCGAAATGGTCGAGAGGTAAAGATTCATATATTGGAAGGTAGTATTCGGACATAGGAATGGTTTTGAGTGGTTCGGGTATTCTTTCGGAGTATTGAGGGGTTACGGGAACCCCCTGGGGAAGTATTGGGCCAACATGGGCCTTAGTGGAGAGAGAGGAGGGCCGCAAGGGGTGGCCGCACGCCCCCCTGTCAGTCCGAATTGGACTAGGAGGGGCGGCACCCTCCTCTCTTTCCTTCTCCCCTCTTCCTCCTTCCCTCCTTCTCCTAGTTGGAATAGGAAGGGGGCGAACCGGGAGTCCAAGTAGGACTCCCCCCTTGGCGCGCCCCCTCTAGGGCCGGCCTCCTCTTCCCCCCTCATTTATATGCGTGGGAGGGGTGCACCCCAAAGGCACACCAAGTCTTCTCTTAGTCGTGTGCGGTGCCCCTCTCCAGAGTTACTGATAGAGGCAAAGGTGTCTCGTCTTTCGATGATATGGTGGCTATCATTTTGCAGGAAGTCGACTTTGACGATCCGACTATGAACGTGCAAGGACGTCGCGCCTTAGAAATCGCTAAACCAACTCCGAGAGGTTATTGACCACGCGGGAGCATGATCAACCTGACCACGAAGGTCTGTTTCCTGCAGGCAAATGAAGAACAAGCAAGAAACTAAGATTGCAATCTGGATATTGCGAATATAAGAGGAAAGCTTTATTGATCAAGGTGGGGTTCTGTGACGCCTTTGTCTAGTCATTGAACACAAATGAAGTATGTGAAGTTGGAGCTATGGCGAACTTTAATCTAAACAAAACCCAAAGTCTAAACGATGCCCTAAGGGTTGTATATATGGAGGAAGAGGGGGGAATTTCGTGGCCCTTGGAGGAGGGTCCAAAACCAACCCTAACTCTTGTTTCCCCACACATATGGACTCTAAAAACAGCCTATACTTAAGTATTTCGAAATTACATGGGCCTGGCCCAATAATAAGGTGACGCAGCACCTATAATAGCCTCTGGACGAAATTTATGAAGTGGCATCTTGTATATTTCGTCCAAAGCTTCATGCACTCATTATGGTGGCTTCAAAGTCCGGAAATCATCACATGTAACTCCGTTCTTGTTTCCCTTGAGCATGCCATCATCTCCATGCTTGATATTGCTCCAATGATCATCCTTCTTGTCCAAGCTAGGCCCTTCATTTGTAAGCAAGACAAATGTATCCAATTTAGGTAGCATCATATTCTCACGAACATTAGAATCATTAACAAGAAACGAAAGTACCCGGTAATTTAATTGGCGTGCATGAGCTCTAGTAATTGGTCCTGTATATGTATCAATAGGGGCTGTGGGTGTAACTTTGTTAGTGATGTCCTCATCATCCTCCCCTTTTTGAATTGAAGTAGTCCTCGACAGAAGCTCATCTTCCTCACCCAAGTAAGGCTTCAAATATGCAATGTTAAAAGTGGGACTAACCCCAAAATCTACAGGCAGCTCAAGTTTATATGCATTATCATTTATTTTCTCTAACACCTTAAAAGGACCATCAGCACGTGGCATTAGCTTTGATTTGCGCAAATTAGGAAATCTATCCTCACGCAAATGTAACCAAACAAGATCTCTATGTGCAAACACAACATGTTTTCTACCCTTATCTCCAGCAAGTTTATATTTAGCATTCATACGCTCAATGTTTTCCTTAGTTAACTCATGCATTTTTAAAATCAATTCAGCACGTTCTTTAGCATCAAAATTAACCTTCTCCGAAAATGGAAGAGGCAACAAATCAATAGGTGCACGAGGTAGGAAACCGTACACAATTTCAAAAGGGCACATCTTAGTAGTAGAATGCAATGAACGATTGTAATCAAATTCAATATGAGGCAAGCATTCTTCCCACATTTTCTTATTATTCTTCAAAACAGCCCTAAGCATAATAGACAATGTTCTATTGACTACTTCAGTTTGTCCATCAGTTTGGGGTGACAAGTAGTACTAAAATGCAGTTTAGTCCCCAACTTATCCCATAAACAACTCCAAAAGTGGCTAAGAAATTTAGTATCATGATCTGAAACAATAGTATTTGGCACACCATGCAAGCGAATAATTTCACGAAAGAACAAATCAGCAACATTAACAGCATCATCGCTTTTATGACATGGTATAAAGTGTGCCATTTTTGAAATCTATCCACGACAACAAATAGGCTATCCCTCCCCTTCTTTGTTCGAGGTAAACCTAAAACAAAGTCCATAGATATATCCTCCCAAGGTACACTAGGTACAGGCAAAGGCATATATAAACCATAAGGATTGAGTCGTGACTTAGCTTTTTGACATGTAGTGCAGCGAGCAACAAAACGCTCAACATCCCGTCTCATCTTTGGCCAAAAGAAATGTGTAGCCAGTACGTCCTCCGTCTTCTTCACGCCAAAGTGTCCCATTAATCCTCCTCCATGCGCCTCCTTCAACAACAAAAGACGAACGGAGCTAGCTGGAATGCATAGCTTGTTAGCATAGAACACAAATCCATCATTAATGACGAACTTGTTCCTTGCTCTTCCTTCTTTACAATTCTGCATTACATCTTTCAAATCAGCATCATGCACATATTGATCTTTGATGGTCTCCAAACCAAATATTTTGAAGTCAAGTTGTGAAAGCATAGTATAGCGATGAGACAATGCATCAGCAATAACATTTTCTTTACCCTTCTTGTTTTTATGACATAAGGGAAAGTCTCAATGAATTCAACCCATTTAGCATGTCTACGATTCAGTTTAGCTTGACTTCTAATATGTTTCAAGGATTCATGATCAGAATGTATAACAAATTCTTTGGGCCATAAATAATGTTGACATGTCTCTAAAGTCCGAACAAGAGCATATAATTATTTATCATAAGTAGAATAATTCAGAATAGGCCAACTCAATTTTTCAAAAAAAAATATGCAACAAGTTTGCCATCTTGTAATAACACACCTCCTAATCCAATTCCACTAGCATCGCATTCAAGCTCAAAAGTCACTACAAAAAAAGACACATTCGTGACATTTTGGGCCGAACGAAATTTTTTTCTGTCATACTTATGACACTTCTATGACAATAATTGTGACAAAACACGGTATCATCATAGATGTGGTGGGGTCCTACTTCTATGACAGAAAATCATGATAGAAAATGGGCTTTTCGTCCTAGGCGGGCCGGAGACGCAGCTGCATGACATTCTTTGGGCCGTCCATGATGGAAAAACCGGTGGTAGAAGCGAGGGCGAGGAAAATATCGGGGTGTTCCCGGTTACGGTGGGTGGTCGGGGCCGAGCGATGCGCGTTTCTCTCATACACGCACGCGCGTGGGTGCGAGGCGTTGGGCTCTAACTGAACCCGAGCGAGGCGTTGGGCTCTAACTGAACCCGAGCAATTGCACTGCAGGCTACACGTTACTGAACCTGAACGATCGATCGATGGCTATTAATTGAACCAGATCAAGCGATTCCTTCACTACTGCTGCTAACTGAAGCTGATCGATGCTGTCTCTAGATGAACAGTGAGCGTTGCTGGGGGGTATGGATGAACAGTTCCCGGTGGGGGTGGATGAACAGGACCCCGTGGTGTTGCCTCTGGATGAACAGGACCCCGATCGATCGAGCCGGTTGGGGCTGGATGAATAGGACCCCGTGGAGGGCTGGATGAACAGGACCACCCCGTGGAGGGCAGGATGAACAGTAGATGGTGGAGGGCTGGATGAACAGTAGCCCGTGGAGGGGTGGTTGAACAGGAGCCTGTGGAGAGGGCTGGTTGAACAGTAGCCGGTGGAGTAGCGCGCGGTGGAGGCTGGATGAACAGGAGCCCGTTGATGAACAGTAGCAGGTGGAGGCTGGAGGAGGTCGACGGTGGATGAACAATAGCCCGTGGAGGCTGGAGGGGGTCGACGGTGGAGATGAACAGTATCCCGTGGAGTCCTGTTTTGTGGTACGCCACACCCCTCCCGATGAACAGGACCCCTGTTTCGACCATAGCGCTCCAACACAAATCCGTTGCCTCCGTTTTGCGGTATGCCACACCCCTCCCGATGAACAGAACCCCCGTTTCGACCGTAGGAGGTCCGTTTCTTCCGTTTTGCGGTACACCAGACCCCTCCCGATGAACAAGATCCCATTTCGAATGTGGCCAGTCGAACACAAGGCCGTTTCCTCCATTCTATGGTACGCTAGGCCTCATTTTCATCGGATGTTCCGTCCAAGACGGTTGGCTCCCACGCGTTTCGTTGCCTCCCGATGAACACGACGCATTCCGTTGCCTCCCCATGAACACGACGACGACACAGTTTCTCCGTTCCGACCCAGCCATGTACACGAGCCCTAGCCGTACGTATGCACGAGTGGGCATTCGAGACCCCGCCCGTATGTACGTACGTGGCCGTATTTTCTTGCTTGCACACTGACAAATGTACGTACATGTACATGCTACATGCGTGCCTCAACTACGACACGTGCGTGCTCTACATCGACCAGTATGTACATACACGTTCGCGACCAGAATGACAATGCTATGTACGCTTCGACCAGGTGGGTCCCGACTGTCAGGCACTTCCTTGCGTGCGAAGATATAGCTGGTGGGTCCCAACAGTCAGGGGGCAAATCGTTTTTTTTTTCAAACGCACTTCCTTGCATGCGAAGATGTAGCTGGTGGGTCCCAGCAGTCAGGGGGGAAACATTTTTTCACGAAATACGGTGGCCCGTTCGGTGGGTCCCTGCTGTCAGGTACAGGAATAATTATTTTGTGTGTAATAAGGAGGCACTTCCTTGCGGCTGCCGTGGACCCAGCTGTTAGCCTCTCCACGTATAGTACTCTTCCAATGGAAGTCGGTCGTTGACCACATTGACCACGCCGCACCGAGAGCACCAAGGCAGTGGACGACGGCGAGGCCTAGGAAGGGGACGACGCGGAGCCAGGGAAGATACGGCAGTGGATGCCCACGCGTAGAGGAGTATGAGGGTTCATTGGTTCGCTGCGGTGTGAGGCTGTCGTCGCTGCAGAATAACAGGGGGTGTGGGTGAGTAGAGGGATGGCCTGGCCAGCTGTGGGAGTAGTAGGGGCGGTGAGGCCTCTGCCGCATCGCAGCCGGCCACGGGAGGCAGGAGCACGAGGCATGACAGGCGCTGGTTTGGGCGGCTGGAGCAAGAAGACCAGAGGTTGAAGAATCACTACGGCCGTTGCATGTACATCGTACGGTCACTGGAGCTAGAATCGTGCATATTGACTAAGTTGACAAAGCCCTCCATCCCCGTCAACTTAGTAGGCCCACAAGTCAGCCTGCCACTGTACTAGGTCCCAGCTAGCAGGGGGAGTATTCATTTTTTTGTGCGTAATAAGGAGGCACTTCCTTGCGTGCGAAGATATAGCTGGTGGATCCGAGCTGTCAGCGGTGGTAACGTTTTTTCGCGAAATACAGAGGCCCTTCCAGTGGGTCCCAGATGTCAGGTGGAGGAATCATTATTTTGCGTGTAATAAGGAGGCATTTCCTTGCGTGCAGCCGTGGACCCAGCTGTCAGCCTCTCCACGTACAGTCCACTTCAGATGCATGTTGGTCATTGACTATGTTGACCAGGCCGCGCCGAGAGCACTAGGGCGGTGGATGACGGCGAGGCCTAGGAAGGGAACGACACGGAGGAAGGGAAGACTCGGCAGTTGTTTCCCACGCAGAGGGGAGTACGACTGTATGAGGGTTTATAGGTTCGTCTGCCGTCGCCGGAGAATAACAGCAGGTGTGGATGAGTAGAGGGATGGCTAGGCCAGCGATGGGAGTATGGTGGTGCAGTGAGGCCTGTGCAGCAGCACAGCCGGCCGCAGGGAGAAGGGAGCAGGCAGTCCCGCTGGTGCTTGTTTGAGCGGCTGGAGCAGGAAGAGCAGAGATTGAAGAAGCACGACGGCCGTTGGATGTAAATCCAACAGTCACTGCTTGTGCGTCAACCTTTTTTAAGGAAAGCCTCAAATCTGTGGAAAATAGCATACAGCCCACCTGCCATTATTTCTAATAATTTACAGCCCATTTGCTAATTCTTAAGCTTTTTTGAGCCCATATTCTTTTTGTTAGCATTACAACCCATATTGTGGGCACGGTTAAAAAATTATACGAAATTTTGCATATTTTGGTGTGGTCCGAACTGTTTTTAATCCCGAAATTTCGAGTCACATTCAAACTGATTTTAAAAATAAATGTATATCAATATAAAATCCAACAAATTTTCCACGCATAAAAATCAATGCAATTTAAAATCTCGAAATAAAAAAAGAAATTTGAAACTAATTGTTGGTTTGATGTGTTTTGAAAATGTACATCCCATTTCTCATTACTGATAGGCCATTTTCTCGGCCAGCCGAATGAAGCTCTCCTCGTATTGAAAGATTTGCAGCCTAATAGGCCTGACAAAGCAACTTATTTGGCAAATCACAAAAAACTGGGCTTTGGCCGTGGACCCACTACGGCCGTGGACCCAGCTGTCAGCCTCTCCACGTACAGTACTCTTTCAATGGAAGTCAGTCGTTGACCACATTGACCATGTCGTGCCAAGAGCACCAAGGCGGTGGACGACGGCAAGGCCTAGGAAGGGAACGACGTGGAGCCGGGGAAGACGCAGGAGTGCATGCCCACACGGAGAGGAGTACGAGGGTTCACTGGTTCGGCTACGGTGTGAAGCTGCCGTCGCCGCAGAATAACAGGGGGTGTGGGTGAGTGGAGAGATGTCCTAGCCAGTGGTGGGAGTAGTATGGGGGCGGTGAGGCCTCTGCGACAGCACAGCCGGCCACGGGAGGCAGGAGCAGGCGGCACGACTGGCGCTGCTTTGGGCGGCTAGAGCAAGAAGAAGAGAGGTTGAAGAAGCACTATGGTCGTTGGATGGACATCGGACGGTCACTCGAGCTAGAATCGTTCATATTGACTAAGTTGACAACGCCATCTGTCCCTGTCAACTTAGTAGGCCCACAAGTCAGCCACCCACTATGGTGGGTCCCAGCTAGCAGGGGGTATTCATTTTTTGTGCGTCATAAGGACGAACTTCCTTGCGTGCGAAGATGTAGCTGCTGGGTCCGACCTGTCAGCGGGGGGGGGGCGTTTTTTCGCGTAATACAGAAGCCCTTCCCGTGGGTCCTAGCTATCAGGTGGAGGAATCATTATTTTGTGTGTAATAAGGAGGCATTTCCTTGCATGCGGCCGTGGACCCAACTGTCAGCCTTTCCACGTACAGTCCACTTCCGATGGATGTCGTTCATTGACCATGTTGACCAGGCCGCACCGAGAGCACCAGGGCGGTGGACGACGGCGAGGCCTAGGAAGGGAATGACACGGATCGAGGGAAGACTCGGCAGTTGTTTCCCATGCGGAGGAGTACGAGGGTTTACTGGTTCGTCTGCCGTCCCCGCAGAATAACAGTAGGTGTGGGTGAGTAGAGGAATCGCTAGGCCAGCGATGGGAGTACGGTGGGGCGGTGAGGCCTGCGCGGCAGCATAGCCAGCCACGGGAGGAGGGAGCAGGCAGTCCCGTCGGCGCTTGTTTGAGCGGCTGGAGCAGGAAAAGCAGAGATTGAAGAAGCACGAGAGCCGTTGGATGGACATCAAACAGTCACTGCTCTCGTGTGCATTATTTCTAATAATGTACAGCCCATTTGCTAATTCTTAAGAATTTTTTTGGAGCCCATCTTCTTTTTGCTAGCATTACACCCCATATTGTGGCCACGGTTAAAAGTATACGAATTTTTGCATATTTTGGTGCGGTCAACTATTTTTAATCCCGAAATATTGATTCACATTCAAACTATTTTGAAAAATAATTTATATAAATATAAAATCCAAATAATTGTCCACGCATAAAAATCAATGGAATTTAAAATCTTGTAATGAAAAAAATTTGAAACTAATTCCCGGTTTGATGTGTTTTAAAAATGTACATCCCATTTCTGGGAAAACTGAATGAAACTCTCCTCGTCTTGAAAGATTTGCAGCCCAGCAAGGCTGATAAAGCAAGTAGGCCTCGTTTGGGTATTTCTTAAAAAAATAGAACTTGGCTAGCCATTCTCAGCAAGAAAAAAACACAACTGGGCTCATGATGTGGTAAACGTAAATAAAACCCTGGCTAGACGGGCCACAGCCCCCGCACAGCCCCGTTGTTACCCTGATCCGTCTCTAAAACTAGTATCAATAGCAACTGCTTTTTCCTCCAAAAAAACTGCGCGACCTGCTGGGTCCCTGGTGTCAGCCGCTCGTAGTGTAATTCTCTCATTTATTGACTACGTTGACAATGGCGTGAGCCCCAGATGTCCAACCATTAGGAGGAACCATATTTTTGGGCTTGTAATATAGAGGCACTTGCTTGCGTACTACCATGACGCTGGTCGGTCCCTACTGTTATCCTCTCCACGTACAGTCATCTCCTTGTTCCTCTCGGTTGTTGACGACGTTGACAATGCAAAAGGGCGGCACACCGTGCACGGCGAGCGAACCAAGGCCGCAAGGCGGAGGACGACGGTGAGGCCTCGGACGGAACGAACAGGAGCCGTGGAAGATGCACCGGTCCAGTCGCTGGCGGAGGGGAGTACGAGGGTTGACTGGTTCGAGTGTGGGTGCGTGTTGGGGCTAACGTCGCTGGAGAATAACAGTACGTGTGGGGGTATAGAGGGAGGGATTGGCCAACGTTGGAGGGTACGTACGGTAGGGCGGCGGAGGCGCAACCAGCCATGGGAGGCGGCAGCAGGCGAAGCCAACGGGGTGGTTTGGTTTGGGTGGCTGGAGGAAGAAGAAGACAAGAGATAGAAGATACACGACAGATGTTGGATGTCAATCCAATAGCTGGTAGGCAGAATCGTTTGTTAACTGGCTAGTAAGTCGACACCACCTTGGATAGCTATTTCCTCGCGGGTCCCGAATGTCAGAATCCAAATCTGTCACGGTCATGTAGCCTTTCCTATGAAAATTTACAGCCCATTTGATGTGCTAGTTCGAAATAAGTTTGTGGGTGCTGGTGATGGCTAATCACTTGGTTTCTGTAATGCACAGTGAGCTCAAGCAGCCGGCGAGAGTGATGTTATTTCCCTTGGTTGGGATTTGTTATTTGTTACAATGTTTCACTCTAAATTAAACGACTGGCAAGCCATTTGCCTTGCTTCAAAGAAAATATGACAGTCTCAGCCGAGTTGGAAAGGGCAAGAACATCTAACTCCAGCTTACAAACTGTACAAAAGCACGAGGGTTAATTGTTCATCAGGTTTACAAAAAAACCAGGTTGAAAAGGGCAACAACATCTAACTCCAGCACTGTTTTCGGCAGTCACAGTCAAATGGATCGGTCAGGTCCATAGAATGAACATCCTGGGTCGTAAAATTTACTGGATTATGACCACAATATGTTGTAAAAAGAAGCCTGGCACGTTCAGAAGCTCTTTTGCCCACCTGAAACTCCTTTTTTTGCTCTTCCACATACCCATCCGTCAAAACCATGTTGCTGATAAACTTAAGCCTGATGGACAATAGTAACCTCGCATTCAGCAGGAAGAATGTGACAAATCTAGTGTTTGCACGGTTGGCTACATATCGTTCTAGCATTATTGTCTTCAATCGAATCTCATGAGAAGTGAGAAAATCCCGATGCTTACGAATCCACTGATTGGTTATAACTTTCTTACCCCGTCATGTTGCCTAAATAGACATGAAGATTGAAAACAGTTAAGGTCTAAAAAAGGAGTGTCGAAAGAGCAACAGCTGAACGGTTATTCTAGTACACTATATGCGGGCTTCCAATGTGCGTGAAATTATCACCTTTATATACAACTTCTCCAGACATGGAAAGCATTGCAGCAAGCCAATAATCTTGTTTAGATCAAAACTATTCATTTGGATATATAAGATCTTGACAGAATCCAGCACCATTGATTGGCCATCCATGGAGAAACTGTTCATTGAGCATAGAACATAATATTAGTACAAAATGTGTACTCCAAGATGACATATAACTTATGCACAGAAATTTAAAATGCAGCTTATGGTTACAAGTGTAGATGATAATGTAAATTACCTAAAGAACTATGGAGCCAAACACCATATTGAAATGAGCACAGAGATCATGTATTACACCCAAGGTCTCCAATTTAGGCACAGAGAGGATGGCTATTTGCAATGGTGAATAACTAGAATCAAGGATCAACCTTTGAAGTGATGGGGCATCTTGGATGATGAGCTGCCTTCCGTCAAAACAAATTCCAATTCTTACAAGGTTAGGCGACTTTATTTGGAGACAACCAATTCTAACTGTGAAAACAAGCACCAAGCACTCCAGGGAAGGGCAACTGGAGTGGATGATGTTGTGCAATGAGGCCTCCGATATACGAAGCCGCACAAGTGAAAGTTTCTTGAGAAATGGGGGTCAAAGGTTTAGTACCAGATTGTCTGGTAGGTCGCAGAGCGCAAAGGTGGCGGTGTGGAGAGAGGAGGAAAACCGTGAGATGGACATCGGTGCTGAGGGCACAGGTAGATGGTGTCCGGTATCTGGTAGGTGATTTCCAGGGGAATAGTAGAACTCAAGCAGCTGTAGTTCTGTGAATTCAGGGGATTTCAGCCAGGCGTCCACCATGCAGGGCTTGGTATGCTTGCTTAGGTAGCATGACGGGATGCAGAGGCTTTGAACGGAGCCCTGGTGGGAGGAGATGATGGCTCTGGGGATTTCAAAATCATTGAAGAGAGATAGCTGACAATAGTCGAGATTAAGGGGCACGGCGCGCCATAGAGGGCGCCATCGAATTGAGAGGACTTGGGTGCAGCGGCAATCCTTGGTGGGGAGAAGCGAGATGATCTCCCCAAGGACGTCGTCTGGGAGATCGCTGATGCGGTCCACCCAAGATTCTACGGGTTCCTAGGATCCGGTGGGGGCGGGGTCACCGCTTTTCCCCGCGTTGCTGGGTGCGGGATCTACAACAGGCGTCGCCGCTGGCGGGAGCCTCATCTTCTTGGCGCTGGGGTCAACCAACTCCATTTTCCTCGAGGGTGTCGCGTCGCGCTCACGGATTTGAGCAGAGTAACGAATGACGAGCCTAGTTGTAGTGCGAGTGAAGAAGAAGGGGAGCTGGGTTTTTTGTAGTAGTGAGGAAGAAGGGGAGCTGGGGTTTTCTGTAGGAGTAAGGTGAGGAATTTCGAGGTACGAGTGGAGCGAGCTGACATGAGGTGGGTGGGAGTGAGGAGGAAGAAGAACACCAAGGTTTTTTTGGGGGGTGGTGTGCTGGGTGTGGGTAGCGCCTCTCATTCAGTAAATATATGGACTTTTGAATTGATTTTACTATTTACTAGGGTGGATGGGCTGTTTTGTCTTGGGCCCAGAGAAACAATTACTACTAGTACAGTGGAGACACTCTACAGCTACCCAGAGAAACAATTACTACTAGTACAGTGGATACAATACCGCTTCTGGCTCCTCCTAGGTCATCGAAATGTCTCCCTCTAATGAATGTCGTTATACTTTTGTTCACTGACATGCGGGCCATGCAGCGCGCAGGCCCAAATGCCATCCACCAAATTAGAAGGCAGTATGCAGGCGGAGAGTCACCCCGGTCGTAGCGCGGCAATAACGAGCCGTCGTATCACAAAACCCCACCTCCCCGCAGTCTAAGTTTGACGGACGAAGCAACATCATTTCACTCTTCGCCGAATCCCCTTCTCCCTCACCGTCTTCAAGAAAGGCAACACTCGCATCTGCCACTGTTCTTCTCTCCCAACGAAGGGAAGTTAAGCGGATCAGTGATGTTGATATATTTTCGTTCAGAGAAAAAAAAGAACTTTTGCAAAGCAGTAACCGATCCTCACTCTCTTTTTGTTTCATTGTCATTGCGATTGAGTTTTCCTTTCAGTGGTCTCCTAGTATTCGTTAGTTTCATGATGGACCAAGGAGAACCAGGCAAAGATCTGTTGATATTGGAGCAGACACGGGAGGCTGATCCCCACGAGACAGAGATCTCCAAGAAGATGGAGACAGCCATCAAGCCGACCCCAGATACGCTCACGGCCACTACTAAGATGGTCAATGCCCCATTTGAGGTTACAGCCCCCATGGCACTG
>NC_057809.1:185899651-185967613 GCF_018294505.1 Triticum aestivum | reverse complement strand
CTGCCCAAGGTGATTTTCTGCTTTGCCGATCTTGATTGTGGTTTTTCATCTAAGTATGTGGTGATGAATAATGCAAAATTTTATTAGCTTCGACGCCATGCTATACATAGTGGTTTAAATAACTTGTGTTTCTTATACTGGAAAGTAATTCAGAATTTGTTTTTGTTTCAATTAGAGCCCTAATGCAGACAAGGATTGTGTGGTTGTACATGTCACTCGCTATGAGGCGGATGACCTGAATATACGCACTGGGAAAACAGAGTTTTTTGGCTGTTGGATCCTGGAAGCCATTTGCGCTTATACCAATGAAGAGTTGTATTCCAACTTCACTGTTTTGAGGCGTGTTGTCCAGGTTGTATTGAAGCACAAGAAGTTCAAAGCTACTCCTTCGTTTGTGAGGCATACTATTCTTGTCAAGCTTACGCATGAAGATGATGTGGCATGCCTCCACAAACAAGTTTATGAGTGGCAAGGCCACAAGGTTATCTTCAAGAAGGTTCACAGGATTGAGCTGCTGCCGGACGTCCTCGATGATGTTCATGGCAAGGTCCGTCTTGTGTCCAGCCCAAATTAGATCGAGGCATGAAATACTTGCCCCAGCTAGTGTTTAATAGTAGTTTGGATTCTGTCTAATTATCCGAACCTTGCCTGTTATCAAGCCCTCTGGGGCTAGTACTCTGTTTGAATCCGTCTATGGGAACTGCTGCTACTTTTGTGTGCCCGTGAATCATCATAATTGTTGCTGGAACATATGCGTCCTTACTAGTTTTATCATACGAGCAATGTGTGTTTTGATGAAATAGAGTACTCGTTTGAGAACTGTGCGCCGACGTATACATAAGTACTTGTAAACACTATTGGTGCTACTCCACTTGTAAGCAGTTGGGCAAAACATGGCACATTGGCTCAGCTCGCTTCAACACTAGGCTATCGACCAGCTAACAATCAACAATCTGATGTCTGACATATAAGCAACTATGTATCTTGTTACAATGGTTCATGCAGTTAACTGAGGCCACAATGTAAATTCCAAATGTTCACACGCTAGTCCAGCGTTCATGCGGAACACTCACATTAAACTCGGCTTCATAAAAAACTTGAAAAGCATAAGTTAAGAAATTTTATACATCTCAATGATTCATAGAACATAACAAACATATACTAGTTCACAGCAAAAGACAAAGTTGTGAGAAGGTTTATAAATCAGGAAAAATAAGCAAGGCTTCTCTGAGCAAAGGGCCTCCCGGCAGGCTTAAATTTCCTGGAGTTCACTCTGGTTTTTCTTGTTGCCACCATCCAGGGTTAGGTTCTCTCATTCCAGAATAATCAATTATAATTGTGTTCTCAGCTAGAATGCTGAACTGAACCATGTAGTGTACTGATCAGTTGAAATTCTTGTGCATTCCACTAAATTTAAGCACTGCTATTTGCAGAAATAAGAAGACCAGAATGCCTCTTGTCCGCGCACCTGTCCAAAAAACTATTGTGCAGCCGTGCCAGCTAGTCCTCGGTCCATGGATGAATTGGTAGAAAGTGCACTCCGGACTAGGATGCAGTTGTTTTTGCTCGTCCCTACACTACAATCAGGAAGTAAAACGTGCGAATCAACTTCTTTTATATTGTGTTGGTCATTCTACCTAGTAACTACCAATGTAGGAATACCTGGAAGATGGGTGGTTAGACGACGGCAATGAGGGATATCCATCTCATTTTGCGCAGTTCTACTAAAACTGAGGTGTGTGCTTTTGATTGCGCGGATAGAAACGATACGGAGACAGACATCCCGAAACGATATGGAGACAGACATCCTTGTTTGCACAAATACGAAATACAGTTATTTAGACAGTGATAGATATTTGCAGTGGCGTATGATTAACAGCAGCATCTATTGTGTTATAATTGGCACTAGAATGATAGTGTGAAAGTGTCCTTAAGTAAGTAGCATCACATCACATCAACACTGCCACTAGATTAAAATGCAGAACAATAGCCTTAGTATTACTGTCATGAGAGTAGCACATAGTCAGTAAATGTGCAATCAAATTTGTGCAGTTCCACTGGGATGAAGCAATGTTAGTGGTGTGAGATTTAAGTGTAACTGCAAAAATACAATTCATGGGAAATAAAGCAAGACGGAAGCACATCATAAAATGGTGGTGGCATTGCTTCAATTTATCGACGGCACTAGACCATTACTTATTAGTGACATTAGGTGGCATTTCTTAATGCTTCATGTGATTTTACATTAACGGTAGCGATATGGGCGTAGGGACAGCAAGGGCATAAAGTGGTGAGGCATATGTGGTTGCCGAGAGCGGCAAACACTCAGGCATCATGTCTGCATTTGTCCCATTTTTTATCTCCTCGGCGACATTTTCCTATGTGAGCACAGGAAATCTAGACCTGCTTATTCTCATTTGCGTTGTCCCCCCACAACCGTCCCTTTCTTTCCTTTTTCAACCAAGAGATAGGTCCACTTGCCCCCACCCTTCGCCATCCACCATGCTTTCTTCGTCTTTTCAACCAAGAGAGCGGTTGGGTAGCCAGTATCTACTAATTTCCCCCGTTTCCTCTTAGAACCAAGTCCTAGATTCATGCTACAGCTTTCCCACTTTCTTCCCTGTTTGAACCAACTCTTAGAGTCGACTATATGAACTAGCTTTACCTCTAATAACAGTAAAAGTCTAGGTGGCTTTGGAACAGCGGACGGAAGTTGAAAAAGATCCACACGAAGCCAAGTGGGGAGCTGGGGCAGTAGAGCAAGGCATGTTTCAAAGGAATATATACCTGAGGGTCGTCGTCATGTGGCAAAGACGGTGTCGGGAGGCTGCATCTTGGCCACAATACCGCAGGGAGGAAGAAGGGGTCAGAGGCCCTCCAGAGCCGGCGCTGTCTCGGAGAGAACAGCACGGCTGCCGATCGGGACGCGCGGGCAGCCGTTGGTCTCCTCCCTCACCGCGGACGATAGCGTGAACGATGCACCTACACCCCTGCCCCGGTTGAGATTGTCCGGCCGGATTTGTGACCAGCCGTGAGCTGAGAGAGAGTGTGGCCACCTATGTCTTGCTTAGATCTGGAGAGCATGAGAGAGTGAACGAGAGGAACCCTAGTAAAGCAAGCGCTAAGGCTCCTACTTATATATATAGTGGAGTGATTTTGTTGTACCAGCTTCAAAAAAATGCACTCCTACGTGTACCCGCGAGTGGGTGTGAGAGAACTAGTGCGTGCGTGCACCGCTTCTCTTCGTGAGAGTAGAATATACTATGCCCAAAGAACGTTCGCCACAAGAGTAATAGTATAAGTGTGTGACGTGTGAGCTAAAATAAAATGTGCGCAATGTCTTTTGTTTTTTAGAAGTTCTGAGGGTAGGTGTGAAGAGCACAAATGTGTGTGACGTCTACCTGCAGATAGACGATGGGTGCGAGAGGACTCGGGAGGGTGCGTGTGCGTGAGAGAGAGGGGGCACGTATCAATGCAATGCATGTGTCCATAAATCATTATCTGACAAACGTTCGCCACATGTCTTTTCCTGAGGAATGCCGTAAGAACCGTTAGATCGGCATCCGGCAGGGTCAGTTTTGCCATGTCATTTAACAGAACAGCCACTCCTCCTACACACAAATCTTCCACGTGAGTGTTAGCAACTGTCGTATGCTCTCTCTATTCCAAAATGCAGTGCATATAGCTTTATTGAAAATTCAAACCTCGCAAACTTTTACCGAGTTTTCATATACCAAATTGCACATGTAGAATACCCTGTATATATCATTTCATTCATCTTCGAGAGGTAACTATAAAGATGGGGGAGGAGTCTACAAAGAAAGACCATCGTATCACCTGCAGCAATTTCAACCATCCTTTGGTGTGGAGGAATATCATAGGAACTCTATATGATATGATTTTTATAGGATTTTTTCCTTTAGAGCCAATTGGTTCATAGGAATAGATTCATATACTCCACATTTCAAAGGAAATAAACATGATATCATTTCTATAGCTTTAGAGCCACTTGGTTCATATGAATGGATTCCTATACTCCCATAATTTCAAAGGAAAATAAACATTAGCGTATATTCAATAGAAAAGTTCCTATGATATGAACAAAATTACATCTCTTTTCTAATCCCTCCTCATAGGAATTGAGATACATGGCATCTCTAGATTCAATAGAAAAGTTCCTATGATGTCAACCAAATGACATCTCTTTTCCAATCCCTACTCATAGGAATTGAGATACTCCATGTCATCTCTTTCCCTACAACTTCCATGTATACATCTTCCATTCCTAAATAGCTAGTACAACCCACTAGTAGCTTTTTTTCCAAGACATGCAACTATGGCACAAGAACTATATAGTGTGCGAATAACTTGAAAGATGGTCGCTGGATGAAGCTAATCCGACAGTGCAGAGATGGCAAATCCGAGCACTACTGGCCGTTGGATATCATCAACATTCCACCAGATCTGCCACATGTACAATTTAGAAGACTCCATGGTTGAACTTAAGCATAATGCACAAACCTCATAACACAAGCACTTCTCCTTTGTTCTAGAATCTTTCGTATCATAATTGATTTTTTTTCTAAATGAATTGCCATTATTTGTTTTTTACTTTATGCTTTACAATGCACAAGCCCATGAATCTTAACATTTTTATAAAACTAATTGATTTTGAATGAGATGAACTATAAGAACTAAACGAACATCTACATCATGCATATATGACTCAAAGCTTTACATGCTATAGTGTGTATTTATTCATAATTTGGTTTCAAAATCTCATGTGTTTAATGCATGTGTACCTTACTAGTTTTGAGTAGAGTAGCAAATTTCACGCGGCCCGGGGTATATCAAAATGCAGGGCCCATGCATCATTGCCTTTCGGTCGAACCTACGTCCACAATTTTTTGTACATACTATATCTCCACTGGTCCCCAAACCCAAAATGTTGCCTCGTTCCCCTAAAACCAAGCGGCCCACACATATTTAAGGCGACGACTCGAACTCAATCCCTTTCCCGTTTACTACGACATGGCCCCGCACGCCCTATAGTACTCCTACAAACACTACCGCCGCACGCATCATCGGTTTTCTTCAAGAGGACGACGGAGAAGCCGATTTATAGTGGAGGCACTTTCAAAAAAAGATCTGTAGTGGAGACCCCTACCCTAGGGTGCCCTAGGTAGCTGCCGCACGCATCATTGGTTTTCTCTTTTCTTTATGCTCTTGCGCCCTAGAGTGAAAGGATGGTTGCTTTGCCCGTCCAGCTTAATGCGGGAAAGGTGGGGCTTTGTGATTTGACCCCTCATCGCTCATTTTCTACTACTGTGGCGCTACGACCCGGGTGCCTCCAATTCCAACTGCTGCTCCAAACTGTAATTTGGTGCATCACACGTGGACCAAGACGGTGGATGAGCCACATGTCAGCCAAAGGGGTTCTATTAAGTGTGTCGCCATTTCGTGTGCGGACTGACCCTGCTTGAGTCGCTACGCCAACATGACAGGTGCAGCCTACCACTTGGTTTTGCTCCTTGGTGAATCCCGACTATATTGATCTAAAAAGATACATACTGAACTACCCTCTCTGTCTCGTTTTTTTAGATGTCTCGGTTTATAGGGCATGCACGTAGTTCTAGGTCATCCATTTGACTAACTAAATCTGAGTTACTATGTCACAAAAAGTATATCATTGGATTATTAAGCGGATGTAGTTTCTAAACATATATTGTTCATCACATATATAGCCAGTTAAATTCTCAACCTAGAACGACGTGCATGCCATGTAAACCGATACGGAGGAAGTATAGTAGTAAAAATGAGGTGATTTTACCGAGCGATCAGTGGGAGAGCATGTCCTGTCATGCGGTCCCACGTGTCATGATGTACCAAGGCGATGCGCGTGTCCCTCTTGAGGCAGAAGCAATACTACGTGGTTTGAGATGATGGCGAACCGAAGTGTGAAATAATGGTTGCTTCGTCCGTCTGGGAAGGTGCGGCATTGTGATTTGACGTCTCATTGCTCATTACTACTACTACTGGGGCGGTACGACTGGGGTGCGTCCCCCCTGCTGTTCTGCACTGTTATTTGGTGCTTGACACGTCGACCCGGTTGCTATATGTCCCACATGTCGGCGCCAGGAAGTACATAATTCATGAAAGCGAGCGTCGACGGAGGAGTACAAGACACGGCTTGTGTTTTTGCTGCTTCGCGTGATCCATCGATACAAACCTGGACTAAAAAAAGGCGAGGACGGGTCTTTTCCCACGCGGCAGGCAGGGGAGTTTGGCATAGTCTGTTCGAGGCAAGGAGGCATGAAGGGAAACAAGCAAATAAATGTTGAGCGACTTAGTTTTGGGAAAAATCTAATTTTACGGAGTACGTACCCACTAGGGTTTATAGGGCTCATCTAAAAGACATTCGTTTTTCCATTTTATAAGTCTCAATTCTACTACTAGTAGTAGTACCATCACATGTTGGATTTCGAGGTGCGCTCGATCACCTGATGCAAGCAGTGTTAAGAGAAAACTCACCAATGCATGTAGAAGTTCATGGAAATTTAGTGGTCATTCATGCATTCATTCTAATTAATGCCTCGGTAAACATAACTTCTTGAGAAAAATGAGCGTACTAATTACTTGTGCAAACTAGGAGTACAAAATTAATTTGACCACTCACCGTCTACCTTGGTTGGAGAGATTTTGAAATTGAACCATAAACTAAAAAGGAGGGAATGGTAAATTTTGTCTCGATTATTATTTGTGGCCTTGTATAGATGCAAAATGTATTTTTTATAGTGGCCTTGTATAAGTAAATGGAGGGAGTACTAAAGAACACATATATTCCAAAAAATATGATAATCTCTCTAACCAAGGTAGTAGGGACGAGGAGTAAACGGAGGGAGTAGTAAAATTTTCTCCTCGTCCTGCGAGCCACCGCGCGCGTGGGCGAGGGAGCGGGCGTAAGGCATACATTACTACTACTAGTAAGCAAGCTTCACCTCATCCTGCGAGCCACCGCACCCGTGGGCGGGGGTGACGGCGTACTAAGCAAGCTTCTCCTCGTTCTGCGAGTTGATGGGACACATCAAAAGTACTCCAGAGTATAGAGCCTTGCCTCTAAGGTAGGCCCCACATGGTTTGCCTCTTTTTTAACATAACGCGTCAGGTGACAATTTGTTTGTTCACCATGGTAGACGATCCTCCCTCCACCAAGTGGACAACCAGTACACAGTCAAATTACCACGTCGGCTGCCTTTTCGTACAGAAATGAGCTCCATCGTGTACCCGCGCGGTGTGGTTGGGAAAGAGACGGGAGTACGTGCGCCGTGTGTGCACCTCTTCTCTTCGTGCACGTCCCCCACCTACGTGGGTGTGTGTGAGAGATACAAACCTAGACAAATGGCTTGTGCAGAATAACTACTCTTCGTAAGCCATTGTAAGAGTGGACAAAATGGTGAAGGAGGAGATAGGGGAGCGGCGGAGGTGTGCGATTCTTGGCTGGCGTTTGGCCTCGTTTAAATAGGAGATTAAATAGACGGCGGACGGGAGGAGCTCGGCCGGCGTTGCGTTTAATGCCGGCCCGGCCATGAATGGACGTGTGTCCAGAGTGGGTTTCTCGGCTTCCACACGGGCGGGTTTCATTGAGGCGTTTGAATGCGGCAAGTAGGCATGTTCAGTCGGGCATGCAGCGAGTGGCGTCCTCGACTCTAACATAGGACACCGCGTCGTTCTTCCACTGACGTGTGGGCTCTTTGGGTACATGGCCTGCATGTCAATGACCCAACGCAGGCAGCGCACATCAGAGGAACCTTTGGTGGGCCAGGGCGGTCAAAAGCAGGAATTTCATAAACCGATGATTGTTCATTGAGTGTGACGTCATCCTTTTCATGTTGATAAGCCTACTATGTTGATAGCCCGTTCAATACATTGTGATTCATAAAGACCGCTGCAAACATTAATGTTCTACTTATCACAGATAAGATTGATTAATACCCGTAACAATCCATGTCCTTAACAAAGGGTGCATGCACGTATAGGTTGAGCGTGTGTCTTGCGTCGTGTGCTGTGTGCATGTAGGCATGCGAGTGTTGCGTGCGTGCAAGGGTATGTTTCAGTGTTGCATGCATGTGTGCATACGCGCGTGTGTTCGTGAGTGCATGTGTATGTGCCAGTGCTGCACGCCTGCATGCGTGCGTGTGTTCGTTATGTGTGCGTGATAGTGTTGCATGCCTGCATGCGTGCGTGCATGTGTACTTGCGGGGCGAAGCTACACGCCGGTCGACTAACTTTTTCATCTATGGTCATTAGATTTTCCAGCCGTTGGATACGAAATCAAGGGCATGCGGTTTATCATCAAACTCCACCCCCCTGAGCCGCCAGCCACCACCGGCCGAACCGCCGGCCCCCGCCGCCCGCGGCCGGCCCGTGTCACGTCGCCGCCCCGCCCACCCCGAAACCACTCCCCACCGCCGGTCCGCCGCCGCACCGGCCATCCCTCTAGGCCCCCCGCGCCGAGCTTTTTCTCCGGCGATCCCCACCCCACCGCCCAATCAACGCCCCCCCACCGCCGGCGAGTGCCAACCAGAGGTCTGACGACTTCGAGTACCCACCGACCACTAATTTATTACCATTTCTGTCCTTCATATACGCACTGACGGGTGGGCCCTATGGTAATGTGCGCTGCTGAATGTGGACCGTTTGATTGGTCAATTGATCGTGTCATCAACAAATTACGGAGCTGTATGGTGAGCCAGTGACCGTATGATCACCCTAATATGTATTTTATTAACATAGTACAGACTCAAACTACCATTTCTTTCTTTCATATACGGGCTGACAGGTGGGCCCCACGGTTATGTGCCCCGATGGTGCAACACTAGTTGCGCCACGTGGAACGTTTGACTGGTCAATTGATTGTGTCATCAACAAAATACGGAGTTGTACGGGTGAGCCAGTGACCGTATAATCACGACATGTATTTTTTTAACATGGTACAGACACAAGGGCTCATATATGCGCACAAGCACTCACCGCTATAAGCGCACACACGCACACCCTACCCCCATGAGCACCTTCGAGAGAGTGAGCCAGCATATGATCTTGATATTTTACGAAGTCACCATAGGTGCCTCGTAGTCGAGTGGAATGTCTCCTCCCACTGAACACACATCGCCGGAAAATACTTAAATTAACACAGGATAAATGCGAGCACCAGGACTTTAACCCTGGTGGGCTCGAGAAACCACTGTACTCCTAACCATCCAACCACATGTTGGTTAGCACGACATAATGTATGTGGTGACCGTGATGAGCTTATTCTGAAGTCCAGTGACCATATCGTGCTTTCGCTTCAAATACAATGACCGTAAGTGTCGTCAACAAAATACGGAGCACGCATCAAATGCAAAGTCCATCAGTGTCATCAAGAAAATACGGTGACGTATCGTGAGCTAGATACCATATGATTACCACGAGAATGTATACGGTGACCGTAATGAGCATATTCTAAACTCCAGTGATCGTATAGTGCTTTAGCTTGAAATGCAGTGACCGTCATGCGTGAATGTGTCGTGGGCATGCATACTTTTAGAGGGCCGAGAGATAGTATGTGTGCGTACGTGAAAGTGGTGTAGAAAGAGGGGATGTCCGGTGGAGACAAGGAGAGATATGCCCTTCGTTTCTCTTTCCCGTGACTAATATTTTAGGAGAATATATAAACATTCACAACGTAGGACAAATATTTTTGGATGCACCATGCAATTAACTTTCATGTATAACATTGTACTGTTGTATATGCTTATTTTCTTAGTGGCCGATTGCGTGTGTGGTGTGGTGGACACATCATTTCTAGTTGTGGTGGGTCAACATGAGGACTCATGGGTCGGTTCCATCCTACGCCACATAGGTTGGATCGAGACGCATTATACGAATACCCATGTGGAGGACTCGGCGTACAACACGAAGCTAGCTACCAGAGTCGCGGAGGACTCTATCCCCACTGGTGATAAGATGACTATATATGATTTGTAACCCTAGGCCCCCAATATGTTATAGAAGCTTGGGGGCTAGTTCGTCGATAGTATACACACACACGCACAATGCTTGGTATTCACGTGTACTTTGTACACACCCCTATCACTAATATACAGTACCAGGAGTAGGCTTTTTCCTCAACTGCAAGGGTCCGAACTAGGGTAACTTTGCCTCGTATTACCATCCAGCATGACAGTCAGGGATATCCTACCGAATAATATGATGGAATCATATCTGCCAACTACTAAGAGAGAGGTGTGTCTGGGGGGCAATGTGTGCGAGAGAGGCCTAAAGATAATGTGCATGCGGGAGACACGTAGGCACATATATATGTGCGTATAGAGGGCTAGTAGAGACCGTGCGTGTGTATATATGCATGTGAGAGAAATAGTGTTTTCCAACTGAGATTAGTGAAAAGAGTGGTACATAGTAGTCAGAAGGAGAGAGAGAGAGAGATACAGAGAGAGCATGTGCGTGAGACTCCCCGACACCCCGAGAGAGATTGTGAGCATGTGTGAAAGAGAAATGCCGATGCATATAAAGTGTGTACACTTATGCGGTAGATAGAGAGAGATATAGCGCGTTTGTGAGAACGGGTGGAGGCATAGTGCATCTACGTGTAGAAGGAGCTTCTACGCATTAAATTAAAATATAAATGGCATTATTATTTTTGGATGAGATCATGAATTTTGCAAATTGCGTATGGACGAAAATCGGTCTATCAGACACCCATACTCTATTGAATTCTAGCATGTACATGTGTTTATTTCATATTATCGATCCATAGAGTGAGAGCAGTTTGAAATACAGGCAATGGATGCTTTTGCAATTCATATATAAACATTAATTAGTGCACTCCATGTTGTTAGTGTGAAGCACTTTATACATTTATCACTTGCATGGATACATTCCAAATTGCTATCTACGAAATAGAATACATGTCGAATTCAACATAAAGAGGGTTTCGAATATTCGAATTCATAGGAAGTGCATTGATCTATTTGAACCAGAGATAATGGCATTTGTAAATTAGATGTAAAAGGGGGCATCAATCTTTGTTGTGCATTTGAACATGCTATATATATTCATACGCATGTCTAACTTTTTTTTGCAACCAATGAGATTATATCTGGAACCATGCATGAACTGAGGTAAGTTGCATATTTTTTTAATATATACTCGTGTACAATGTATATTCAAATGTACCAACTCCATTCCAAAATAATCGTAGCTTTAGGATTTTCAAGAGTAAAGATTTGTGAAGTTTGACAAATCCTAAATGTTCAATTCAAGAGAACCGAAAACGTTAATGCTTCTGCTCCCAAATATTGAACGAAGCGCCAAATAGGCCTTTGGTCACCCGAAACCGTGCGAGACTAGTGTTTGGTGGTAGGAAATTACTGTCCTGACTTTGGCCCGTGTAGCCTATCGGCTTGATGTCCAAAGGTCTAAACCGGGGTAGGTTTGTAACTTCACCAAGACGTCGGTCTCAACCGCCTCCGAGAGGCATTCATATGCCGTGGGCGCCTAAACACCCATGCGCTCGGCCGAAATCCATCCCGCCCACATTTGGAACACCTGAGATTACTGTCCTACCCCCAACCCGCAATATGTCCGAAATTTTAGATGGGGGCAAAGTTTGTAACTTTTCCCAAATTTCAAACAAGCGCGTCCCAAACCGAAACATTGTTCCCCCTTAAGTTCCCCGCCTCCCTCTGTTTCCCCATTCATGCTCCGTGGGTGCCAAAACGCCCTCTCCACCAGCCGTGAAACCCCAGCCTCCTCCGTCCTCCACCCCATAGCGCCCAATCCACCGCCGCCCTCCTCCATCACGCCGGAGCGGTACCCCGACGTCATCGTCCAATGCAACCGCAACCGCAACACCCTCAAGGACTTTGCAGCTGAAGCCGAGGTAGAGCTGCCTCCATGACGCCGACGCCGACGTGTGCCGTACCAGAACTACTCCGACCACGCCGTCCTGCACCTCACTGCTGCCGCTCCACTGTCTCAACCGTCCACCGCACCGGAGCTGTTCCCACTACGCCGTCGTTCGCCGCCTCGGATCTGCTTCCCCGCCGCCGATAGACGGCCACCGCACCACACTCAACAACTTGGCCATGGGTTCGTCCAAGGCTGCACCGTCCTCCAAAACTTCTCGTTTCAAGCGAACCACAAGAAGATCATTGGAAAACAGAAGGAGGACACATCACTACCAGCAGAAAGAGGTACTCCTCTTCCCGTATTCGTGCAAACCTTACGTCTCTGCTCACACTGTATTCATCCCACGGAAGAAACTAGTTGAGCGCTTCTTGCTGCATCTTCTTCGTGATACTAAATGCACAAGGTTTCCTCTCTTTACTCTTTCACCTTTTCTAGAGGTCAGTAGCTCACCTGGATTTCAATTCAGGGTCTGTCAAACCGCAATTAAAAGAAGCAGCACCCGCTTAGGCGTGCGGAGCACATAGTCCGCTTGTTCGCCGGGGAAGCGGCGCATCGGTGTCTATCATAGAGGTGTGGGGCACAGGAGCTGCTTGCGCCCGATCTGGAGGTCGGCTGAGCTTGAATGGATGGCCGGGGGGCGGTGCCAAGCACGGCGGTGCGGTGAGGTCGAGGGGAGGGTGCAGGCAGGGGATTAGGCCGGTGGTCGCTACCATTTCGAGGAAGATCGTCAACACTGACTGGCTGGAGGTAGATGACGGCGATATGCCCGTTCTTTGTACATCGGACAGTGCAGAAAAAATGGACTGACCTATTTGTTTTCAGTCGAATGTTATTTTCATAGAATCCTGTAGTAATTTAGTGTGCCATGCATGTTGTAGAGTTATCATTTGTCTCCCGTCATTTATTTCTCACCGACCTGCTATCTGCTGCCTTTACACTGTACTAATAGTGCACACACTTCACCCATACTCATACTATTGTTTTTTATGCATGGGTATTTCAGACTCTGACGCAGTGTTTGAAAGATCGAGGATGTCGCCTAGAGGGGGGGTGAATAGGCGTTTTAAAATAATTATGGTTTAAGCTTGAACAAATGCGGAATAAACCTAGCGGTTAATTTGTCAAGCACAAAACCTACAACAACTAGGCTCACCTATGTGCACCAACAACTTATGCTAAGTAAGATAAACTACTAGGTGATAGCAAGATATATGACAAGAAACAATATGGCTATCACAAAGTAAAGTGCATAACTAAAGAGCTCGGGTAAGAGATAACCGAGGCACGCGGAGACGACGATGTATCCCGAAGTTCACACCCTTGAAGATGCTAATCTCCGTTTGGAGCGGTGTGGAGGCACAATGCTCCCCAAGAAGCCACTAGGGCCATCGTAATCTCCTCACGCCCTCGCACAATGCAAGATGTCGTGATTCCACTAAGGGATCCTTGAGGGCGGTCACCGAACCCGTACAAATGGCAACCCTTGGGGGCGGTCACCGAACCCGTACACTTTGGCAACCCTTGGGGGCGGTCACCGGTACCCGTCAAATTGCTCGGGGCGATCTCCACAACCTAATTGGAGAACCCGACGCTTGCCTGGAGCTTTACACCACAATGATTGAGCTCCGAACACCACCAACCGTCTAGGGCGCCCAAGCACCCAAGAGGAACAAGCTCAAGGGTACCAAGCACCCAAGAGTAATAAGCTTCTCGACTTGTAACTTCCACGTATCACCGTGGAGAACTCAAACCGCTGCACCAAATGCAATGGTAAGGGCACACAGAGTGCCCAAGTCCTTCTCTCTCAAATCCCACCGAAGCAACTAATGCTAGGGAGGAAATGAGAGGAAGAACAAGAAGGAGAACACCAAGAACTCCAAGATCTAGATCCAAGGGGTTCCCCTCACATAGAGGAGAAAGTGATTGGTGGAAATGTGGATCTAGATCTCCTCTCTCTTTTCCCTCAAAAACTAGCAAGAATCCATGGAGGGATTGAGAGTTAGCAAGCTCAAAGAAGGTCAACAATGGGGGAAGAACACGAGCTCGAAGGATAACGTTCATTGGGGAAGAAGACCCCCTTTTATAGGAGGGGGAAAATCCAACCGTTATGTGCTCAGCCCGCACACGAGCGGTACTACCGCTCGGGCGGAAGAAGTAGGGAAATGGAGCAACAAAACATGAACCTTGGGGCGGTAGTACCACTTATAAGCGGTACTACCACTCACCCCAGCCGTACTATCGCTGGAGGAGCAGAACACGGGACCAAAAGAGGCAGGGAGAGCAGAGTACGGTGGCAGTAATGCAGTAGCGGTACTACCGCCCGACCGGAGCGGTACTACCGCCCGACCAGAGCGGTACTACCGCTTATAGGCGGAACTACCGTGCCTTACTGCCGTGCAACTACTGCTAAACCTGACACGAAAGTGTAGGACCCAAAATCGAGGCAGTACTGTAGAGGTACTACCGCTTGACGCTATAAGCGGTACTACTGCTGCCGACCGCGGTACTACCGCAGGGAGAAAACTAGAACTGCCACAACTTCTTCATAAGAGCTCCGAATTGAGCAAACTCAAGCTTGTTGGATACAAGACGATGAGTAACATCAAAACAGCGACCTCCAACCAAGAAGAACCGGCAAAACTTCCAACCGAGAAGAACTGGCAAAACCTCCAACATCGAAAACATCATAAAAGATGCATGTGAACTCCGTTTTCGATGAACTCGAGCTTATAACCAAGATGACCATAAGCTCTAAGAATCCAAAGAGAACCAAACAAGAACCAAGAAAGATGATGCATGGATGCAATGGTTTGAGCTCTCTACGAACGATACGATCAAGCTACTCATCGAGTGCCCCCCTTGATAGTATGACAATCGATCCTATAATCCGGTCTCCCAACCACCACTATGAGGCTGGTAAAGTAGAAAACCTATCAAGGGCAAACCTTTGTCTTGCACATAGTCCACTTGAGCTAGATGATGATGATCTTGACTTCCTCAAGTTGGACCACCTTTCTTGATTGTGTTGGCTCGATGAAGACTAGTTGATTGCTCCCCCATACTCCACTATGGGTGATCCACTCTTCGGCACATCTTCATAAATCCATTGTTACCATAATGGACGGCAAGCTTCAAGCATTTGATCTCTTCGTGATGCTCCAATTGAACTTGCACATCGCAACCTAACCCCACAAAGAACTCTCATGAAAACCATGGGTTAGCAAACAAAGCCTAATGGACAATGCTTACCATTCCATGGGATCACTTGATCCCTCAGTACATCTTGTATGCTTTGTGTGTTGATCAACTTGATTCATTATTGACTTAATCTTGATCAACCTTGAATCTTTTCAATTCTCTTCATTTGGATGATGTCTTGAAGGTAGACAAGAATGATCACACAATCTTCTTCTTCAAGACATGCTTGCAATAAGCTCAACACTCACATGACCAATCTTTGGATAATTCCTTGAATAGCACCTTGGTCGACACCAACTCTCCTTGAAACCAACACATGTACTCTAAGAAAAGCCTATGGACAAAACCTTCAAATATAACTCAAGGCAACCATTAGTCCATAGAGATTGTCATCAATTACCAAAACCAAACATGGGGGCACCACATGTTCTTTCAGTGTTGATGAATGCTGAAGAAAAGACAGAAGTCGCTCCAGTGTAATTCGAAGATAAGCACTAAGCTTTTCAGCACTCTAAAGGATGTAGTGTCAGCAGTTGGAGACAGTAAACGTAGCTCTGTAGTTGATGATCTCAATGGCCACACACAACCATCCCAGGTGCTTGCTTTAACTTCGCACTGTCAAATGTGGTTGCATGTTTCATATGGTGTCTAACTTGTATTGCTTCCAATTCGGTTAAATTGCATCTGCTTACTTTACACATTATACCTTTGATAATGACATGCCTTCCTATTTTTGATACATGCTACATATGTCTATTAACCATGTTCGTACATCAAACTAATGCTCTTTTGTATCCCTCGTCAATCATGTATGATGAGACAGTCACCCGAGTGGGTTACTGTGAGACGCCATACTCGTTTAAAGAGTGTAGTGTCATCCTCCCCACATGATTCTCAAGAAACAGCAAGGCTAAATTAAGATAGTCAACGTAGCTCTCTAGTTGATGACCGCAATTCCCCCACACCACCATCATAGGTGCTTGCTCTAACTTCGCAGTGTGATATGTGGTTGCATGTTGCATACGGTGTCTAGCTTGTAATGCTTCTAATTAGGGTAAATTGCATCTGCTTAGTTTACACATTATACCTGTGAATATGACATGCCTTCCTTTTTTGGTACACACTACATCTATGTGTTAACCTTGTTCTTACATGAAACTACCTCTCTTCTGTATCCTGCATAAATCACTTACGATGAGTCACCTTTATTCGTTGCATATTGCATATTATTTCTAGCATGTTGCCATGTATTGCTTCTAATTTGGTCAAATACATTTGTTAGGGCACCCTTTTAATTTGGTAGAGTGATATTGGTTTCATCTTTCATATGGTTTTTAGCTTGCATTGATTCTAACAAGTTCAAGCACCTTGTGCTTAGTTTACACTTTATACAGCATACATGTGAATATGTCACGACGTCCTGTTTTTCATACATATTCCATCCTCCTATCATGCGGCTGCCTTACATGAAAGTAGTGTTTGTCAGTATCATGCATCAATGAGTTCTGAAGACCAAATTTTATTCCTTTTTCTTGTGGGTTTGACTTGACAAGGCAAAATCAAGAAATAGGAAGGAAAAGAGTAAGGAAGGCGATGATGGTGGTCCTCTGCAGCAACGTAAATGGAGCATATGTACTGATTCTCCTTGTACTTATAGTGCATTACAAGGTCCAAGTCTCCACTCCCCTACTCCACCATCCAAGGTGCTTGCTCTAACTTGGCAGTGTGATATCTGGTTTCATGTTGCATATGGTGTCTAGCTTTTATTGCTCCTAATTAGTGTAAACTGCATCTGCTTAGCTTACACATGATACATGTGAATATGACACGCTTTCCTGTTTTTGGTATATACTATATCTGTCTATCACACCATGTTCTTACATGAAACTACTCTTCTTGTGTATCCTGCATCAGTCACTTATGATGGAACACCTTTAAGTTGGTAGTGTGATATTGGTTTGTGTCTTGAATATGATTTCTAGCATGTATTGCTTCTAGTTTGATGAACGCCACCTATGACGAGACAGTTTTAACTTGGCAGAGTGATATTGATTGCACCTTTCATATGGTGTCTAGTTTGCGGTGCTTCTAATTTGTTGAAGTGACTTCTACTTAGTTACCACATCATAGGTGTGAATATGTCAAGCCTTCCATTTTTCGTACATATTCCATCCTCGTATCATGACTTTGCCTTTCATCAGAGTAGTGTTCGTCAGTATCATGCATCAATGAGTTCTGAAGAGCGAATTATATTCCTTTTTCTCGTCGGTTTGACCTCACAATGCAAAATCAATAAAGCTGAAGGAAATTGGCAAGGCATTGGATGATGGTGGTCCTTCCGAGCAACTGAAACGGAGGTTCTCTATAGATTATACTCCGCCATCCTCCCAACAAGATTCACAAGACAACACAAGGCTAGACAGTCAACGTAGCTATGTAGATGATGAGCACATCTCCCCTACACCATCACAGGTGCTTGCTCTAACTTGGCACTATTATATGTGGTTGCATGTTGCGTATGATGTCTAGCTTGTATTGCTTCTAACTTTGTTGAATTGCTTCTGCTTACTTTACACATAATGCATGTGAATATGACATATGTTCCTGTTTCTAGAACATACATGTACATGATGAGCACATCTCCCCTACTCCACCATCACAGGTGCTTGCTCTAACTTGGCACTATTATATGTGGTTGCATGTTGCGTATGATGTCTCGCTTGTATTGCTTCTAACTTTGTTGAATTTCATATGCTTACTTTACACATAATGCCTATGAATATGACACGTGTTCCTGTTTCTAGAACATACGTGTACATGATGAGCACATCTCCCCTACTCCACCATCACAGGTGCTTGCTCTAACTTGGAACTGTTATATGTGGTTGCGTTTTCCGTATGATATCTAGTTTGTATTGCTTCTGATTATGTTGAATTGCATCTGCGTAGCTTACAACTTATACCTGCAACGACCACTTACCCATAAGACACATTTAACTTGGGACTGTGATGTAGGTTGCATCTTGCATTGTCTTCTAGCTTGTACTGCTTCTAATTTCTTGAAATGGCACTTAGGACGAGGCACTTTTTACCTGATCGAGTGATATTGGTTGCATGTTCATATGGTGCCTAGCTTTCATTTCTTCTAATTTGTTGAAATGCCTTCCGCTTACTGTTTTTTCATACATATTCCATCCTCCTATCGTACGTGTGAATATGAAATGTTGTCTTTTTTGTATATATTCCATCCTCCTATCATGCGCTTGCCTTACATCAAAGTAGTGTTCGTCTGTATCATGCATCAACCAGTTATGCAGAGCTAATTTTATTCATCTTCTTGTGGTTTTACTTCATAAGGCAATATCGGAAAATAGGAAGGAAAAGAGTAAGTTAGGGGATGTTGGTGGTCCTCCGCACCGACGCAAACAGAGACTCTCCAGATTTGCCACTGCTATTGCTAATGAAGTTGAAGTCCCAAGTCTACATGATGAGTTCATCTCCGTACTCCACCATCGCAGGTGCTTGCTCTAAGTTGACAGTGTGATAATTGGTTTCATGTTGCATATGTTGTCTAGCCTGTATTTCTTCTATTTTGATTAAATTGCACCTGCTGAGTTTATATGTTATACATGTGCATATGACATGGCGTTCTGTGTCTAGAATACACTGCATCTATCTATCATACCATGTTCTTACATCAAAGTACTGCGGTTGTGTATCCCGCATCAGTCACTCATGATTGGACGCTTTAACATCGCAGTTTGATAGTGGTTGCATCTTGCATTGATTTCTACGTTGTACTGCTTCTAATTTTTCGAATTGACACTTATGACAAGACACTTTTAACTTGGCAAAGTAATGTTGGTTGCATCTTTCATATGGTGTCTAGCTTGCATTACTTCTATTTTCTTGAAAATCCTTCTGCTTAGTTTACACATCATAGCTGTGAATATGTCATGCGGTCCTGTTTTTCTTACATATTCTATCCTCATACAGTTGTCTTAAATCAAAGTATTGCTTATCTATATATGCATCAATGAGTTCTGAAGAGCGATTTTATTCTTTTGTGTTGTGGGTACGGCTTCACATGGCAAAGTCAAAAAAGAGAAAGGAAAATATATAGTAGGGAGTGGTGTTACTCGTCGGGAGAAACGGAAAAGGATCTGCCGTCCATATTCTGCTGGTACTTATAGTGCCGTAGAAGGTCCAAGTCCACCGGCTAAATCTACAAACACAGTATCACCTGCTCCACCAGCTGCAGCATCCGCTTCAACTGTACCAGCATCTCAACGAGTTACTCGTTCGTTTTCTCCGGAACTGGCCAGTTCCCAAGATGCCTTCACACCTAACACTACTTCCGACGCACTGCTGACACAACAGGACTTGGCAAGATCAGATGAACCTCATGAGCATCAACACCAAGATGGTACCTGACCGAGTCAAGTTGCAGTTGCATGCTCCTTTATATATACTCTCACAGTTTGATGTACACTAACACTTTCCATATTCGTTGTTGAACTAGCACCACGACGCAAGCGGAAATAGACATCAGGGATAATGCTTGACAGATTAACAAAATCTAAAGGAGGAAGAATGGAGATCCATTCTGAGGCAGGTTTAAAAAGGCCACGTGATGCTACATAGTCAGCCAAGTTAGTATCAGAGGCATCCGTTGTCGTTAGGTGTCATGCACGTATCCTCCCAACGTGGATCCAGTACAGGAATGAGGAAGACAATACCCAGTTTAACACCTTCCTTGACCATTTATCTGTAAGTAATGTTATTCATTGCAATTAGTAATATTGTCTTTCTCTGCCCCATACTTTCTAGCTTCCTCCTAATAAGACTCACATTCTTTTTTCAACAGATGAGGTTCAAGTTGGATCCGAAAGATGATGAAACTAAACAAGCATGCACTCATGTTTTTCAGTCTGCTCTGTGACAGTATCGGTACCACCTTAGAAAATCTCACTTTGAAGGCAAGGCTAACAATGAAATCGCCCAAACATCTCCAGTGGAATATATTATAGATGAAGACTGGACAGCCCTCGTTAAACACTAGTCTGATCCAAAGTATCAGGTAGGCTATATGTATTTGATCAGACTACATATTAAACTTGTATTTTTGTATGTGCATTACAAGTGTATCTTCTTCTAGGCTAACTGTTTGAAGAACAAGACCTACCGTTCTAAAGAGAAATTCCAACAGACAACGGGATCTCGTAGCTATATTGCACACTACGAGGCTCTTGTAAATAGCTGCTACTTCCTTCTTTTTTTGTGCCATATTATCGTATCTATATTGACTTGTTCCAAATACAGAGGAAAGCCTGTGTGGACCAAAAAGAACCTTAACCGAATGCAGTGCAAATCTGCAAGGATTGCCACACCAGCAAGATGAAGGGCATGAGCACACCAGTTCAAGCCGCTGTTGTAAGTCCTTACTCCTCCTCCTTTGAACTGATTGGTACTGTGGTGTGTTCATTTAACTACTTGGTTTGCAGCCAATGTCAGTTACTCTGTTCACTTTTGTACACAGTTGTCTTAATGTATCATTTCACCTTACATGGTTTAAAAGAGATGAAGGATATTCTTTTGGTCTTGATCTGTATTCTAGTTGTTATGTTCATGTGCGCACACAATGATAAAATAGCCTGTTTGTTTTATATCTGTTTGCCCACGATATGAATGATGTCATACTATGTTCATCCTACTTTAAACCATGTCTCTTTATCCTTAGATGTCAACGAATGTGAGGAAATAGACAATACAGTAGGCATGCTACATGAACATATGTTCCGAAAGTGATTTTATTATGTAGTTGGCACTACAATACATGCTAATGTATTACAGTAGTTCACCAAAATAAGTTATGTATAAACATGTAACCTACTTTGTTTGTTTTTGTCTCATTAGTAACTTATCTGGTACACTAATCTACAAGTTCAAACTTTCAGGAAGCTATGGAAAAAATGATTGAACAGCCACAACCACCTGAAGGTGACGAGGCTACCACGGGCACAATGTCACCTCTTGCCGCAGTGCGTCAGTATCTCTCCAATAACAGTGCAAAAAGCACCTTCCTGCATAATTCTGGGTTGGTTGTCAAGGTAACCTCGTCCAAATTGCCTACTGAACAAAATCTTTCTGCTAGACAGAGTGATATATCTATGCGCCAGACACAAGTCCAATCCCTAATGGACGTCATTTTGGAAACAAGAATAGTGGTTGACAAATGTCATTAAGATATGAATGGTTTTGAAACTAGACTATCAGACATTCGCTTCATTGTTCAAGAGCAATGGCGGAAAAAGGTGAAGATCGTGCTGGTCCATCAGATTCTACAGCCTAAAACATTAGCACTCAGGTCAAATGATCTGTGCTTCTATACATCTGATGGTGCTTTTATCTGCAAGGACTGTCAACATTATGCCAACAGGCCTTTTGTTTTATGGTTGGAATTTATTTTGTTGTGATACAGCATTTATGATGCTGCCAATGATTGCAATAATTACGACGCTATTTTTGTATAATGTAGGTTTATCTTAGTAATGTATTCAGCCAAAAGCTTCGTAGGAGCCCAACATGCCAACATTCGTCAGGCCCATTCCAATTGGGCTAAAAATGATTATGGGCCAAAATTTGCATGTAGCCCACTAAAAATATCTGGGCCAAAATTTGCATGTAGCCCACTAAAAATATCTGGGCCTAAATCAGCATAAGATTTCATATTTTTCTAGTAGGCCTGTGCCCATAGTGGGCCTTTAACAGGCCTAAACATAATTTGGGCCCTCAGTAACAATAGGCCATTTACAGGTGTAAATATCTCGAGCCCATAAAAAACATGGGCCTTTAAAAGACTGAAAGTGAGATTGGGCCCTGATTGTGCCAAATAACCCACTGTTCTTAGCAGGCCGAAATGGTGGCCCATTTACGATGCGGATCTTTCACAGGCCGAAATTCGGATGGGCCATAAATGCGCCGACCTAATACACGGGCCTTTAACAGGTCAGAAGTTCGGTCGGGCTAGATTATCGTCATTTTTATATGGGTTGTTAATGGGCCCGATGTGACGTTGGGCCACATATGGCCCATGGATTTCGTCTGACGTTAACAGGCCAAAAATCACAATAGGCCGAAAGTGGCCCAAATCTATAGTGCGCCTCTAACAGGCCGAATGTCAGACATGGCCGAATATGACCCAAATTCTTCACGGTCGTTTATGGGCCGAAAGTTTCAATGGCCTGTAAATGGGCCCAAATGAAGCAGGACCTTTAACAGGCCAGAAATACACCGGGCCATAATTCGGCCCATATACTTAGCGGACTGTTAACGGGCCAGAAGTGACAATGGGCCGCGATGATGACAAGTTTAGGACAGGCCGTTGACGGGCGGATTTGACACTAGCCGTACATGCCTTAACTGAGAATGTTGGGCCTTTAGCTGGGCCGACCCATTATGGTCTGCAAAATCTTGTGGGCCTTTAGCTGGGCCGGCCCATTATGGCCCGCAAAATCTCATGGGCCTTTAGCTGGGCTGGCCCATTATGATACGCAAAATCTCGTAGGCCTTTTGCTAGGCTGGCCCATTATTGACCGCAAATCTTGTGGGCCTTTAGTTGGGCCAGCCCATTTAAACTTTATGGGCCACTTTTGGGCTGGTCCATGTGTCAACATACCATAGGCGCATCTCGCCCATTGGATGAGTGACACATATGCCAACACGGGGCTGACATGTGTTTTCGTCAGCCAATCAGAATTTTACATGTGGAAAATCCCCATTGGTCCGGGTTGTTAACGGGTTATCGGATCCAAAACCAGACCCGATAGCTTAACAATGTTCTGTTACGGTGGATGCCACGTGTCAGTCACCCTTGACGAAAGCACTTCTGTGACGCGCGATTTATCGTCATGGAAGTGGACACTTCCGTGATGATAATTTTGGTAATGTCATGGAACACTTCTACGACAGCACAGGTATAACTATCTTGATTCTGTCATAAATTTTTCATGGATGTACATGCATGACAGAAAACGTGACCTACTATGACAAACACGTATCATCACGGAAGTGTATTTTTTGTAGTGAGTCTTATTAAAATCACGAAGTTGGAGTAAAGGAGCATGTGTCAACTTATCTTTCAATACCGTGAAGGCTTCTTCCTATGCGGTACCCCAAACAAAAGGTACATCCACTGGTAGAGCGACGTCCTAAACAAAAGGTTTTTAACCCCTTTCCACGACGGAATTTGGAATCGTCGCCAAGTGAGTGTGTGTGATAGGGTGTCCTTCCCACACGACCCAGAAACCATCGAGGATAGGCCCTCCTGGGACCCAGGCTGGGGCCGTGTGCGATCGGGCGAGGCATCGAAACCCAATCATTTCCGTAGGTATGTACATCCCACATGGTAATCCAAGAAAATCATTTCCGTAGGTATGTACATCCCACACGGTGAATCCCAGAAAATCATTTCCATAGGTATGTACATCCCACATGGTGAATCCCAGAAAATCATTTCCATAGGTATGTACATCCCACACGGTGAATCCTAGAAAATATTTCCGTAGGTATGTATATCACACATAGTTTTTTGTGTGGAAACGTTTGTGCAAGGTGGCCTAACACAAACAATTCTTTGCCTGAAACCGTGTGTGATTGTTAGTTGATCGAACACGCCTACTTTCTAGAAACTATGCGGGTTGTTTGAGCTCATCCCCCACGGTGTTGTCTGAGTAACCGTTTGCAATAGAAGACCCTAATAAGCAGGGTAATTAGCCTATTATTGATAATCCATGTACTAATCAAACTGATATTTCTTATAAAACATGCCAGATATTTCATATCCATATAAAAGCAACCAGGATTTCATAATCGAATTACATCAGATAGCTTCGGCACTCAGTTATGCCATTACACAACAGCACCAAGTTTCACATGCAGCATAAAAAACCTTTGGAAAGTAGCATCATACACGGTAAATAGACAGATGAATCTCATCTGGGAAACTGCAGAACCGGAAGGCAAATATTGAGCCTTCAGTGATGTTGAATGTCCTTGCAACTTTAGGCCAGTGGCTATCGATAATTGCCCGCCCAACCTTTGTCCTCTTCAGCAAGACTTCAATATTGTACCGTGGGTGTTGAATGAATACCTTCCTCGCCTCTTGACCATGCAGGTGGTTTGAGAGGTAATTATCGGTGAACTGCTTTGAAAAGTACTGAAAACAAAGCTATGCATAAATCGTTGTTGTAAATTTTGAAATGGTGCAAGGGGTAAAAACAAGGTAAAAGAGTTGGTACCATCCTATAGTTGACCGATGTCTTCTTAATTGCGCAAACAAAGATCTTGCTGTTATTCGTCGCAAGTTTCTTCATCCTAACAATCTTTCTGAGTTTCTTGACTTGACTGATATTCATGGACATCTCATTTCCCCATATGCAAAATGGGTTGAATAGTGGGTATAAGCCTCTCACAGCAGGACCTACATGTGCAAGACCAAATTGTAAGAAACCTAAATATTAGAATGATTCCTGCAACTGCACAGTAATGTGCTATTAGCCAAAGGACCCTGCTTGAACAAACCTCGATGGTTCGTCGCAAGTTTCTTCATCCTAACAATCTTTCTGAGTTTCTTGACTTGACTGATATTCATGGACATCTCATTTCCCCATATGCAAAATGGGTCGAATAGTGGGTATAAGCCTCTCACAGCAGGACCTACATGTGCAAGACCAAATTGTAAGAAACCTAAATATTAGAATGATTCCTGCAACTGCACAGTAATGTGCTATTAGCCAAAGGACCCTGCATGAACAAACCTCAATGGTAAACCACAGTATCTCCCATTGTTTCCCTGCAACACACATAAGGAAGATCTTGATCAGGTTAACTGAGAGTTGCCATACTATCAGTAGAATATGTATTGAGTACAGCCAAATTCGATTGGTGTCACATGCATAACAATATAAAATTGTACCCACAGCAAATGAAAATCAAATCGCAGAACTGAACCAAACAGTTAAATGGACAGCAGACCAAATGAACCAAAATAGTTAACTGAGCATGACATTGCAGAGTAGAAACATGTACTAGAAGCTAAGACAGTTAACAAAACAAAGAATGCTTGAGAACAGTACTACGAAATGTAGCAAGTGTTAACTGAACATTACATTTCAGAGGACCAAACTGTTAACTGAACATCAGATTTCATATTAACATTATAGAGGAAAAATCACTAGAAGGCACTGGCGGTGGCCTCAAGAAAACATCACGAACTGTATTTTCAAGTAGATAACCGCGTGGAGGTGTCGACGGTGGCCTCGAAGAAGAGGTGCTCCTCCAAGATCTGGCGGTCGACACGCATGGCAGCCATAGCGACCTCGTTCGCTCGTGCGGCCGCATGCTACTCAACTCCATGTTATACTGCGTGTAAAATGGCTATGGGCAGCGCTTAATTGGAGGAGGGGGCAGTGATTTTGATGGAAGGTGTCGCTCCGTCAGTCGGGGCATGTGGGACGGGAAAGGAGGAGGATGGTGTGGGTAGGGTGTGGATTACCTGACCATATCGATGAGGCCGTGCAGCAAGAAGGGTCGGCGGCGAAGAGACCGCACAACAAGAAGAGGGGTCGGCGGCGAGGAGGTCGCGCAGCAAGAAGAAGGGTCACCGGCGAGGAGGCAGCGCTGCAAGAAGAAGGGTAGCCGGCAAGGAGGCGGCGCTGCAAGAAGAAGGGTCGCCGGCGAGGAGGCTGTGCTGCCAGTAAGCAGTAGTGAAGGTTTGAACTTGGAAAGCAAGGAGGAATGGTGGCAATGTGGCTTTTGGTAGGAGGGAGGGGGCGGGAGATAGATATTTCTGCGGTGGCAAAAAAAATTCACTTGGTGCCGCGAGAAACTGGCACGCAAGTGTGGTTCAAGCGGGGGCGGTGGACTATAGACGATGAAGCTTCCTGCGTAAGCCAGACAAGATGGTGCCCCGAGATATTTTATATCGCATCCCACATGATTCTTTCTAGTAAACTGTTTGTGGTATACCTGATTTTTTTACTATGTTTTGAAAGACAAAATGTTGTTATGGAGGGAAAGGATGGTGTTTGAATTGCTAGAACATTTACGTACAGTGAACATGCAACTAGTACATAAGTGTCGTGTTTAAATTTGGAATTATTCCGGGTTTGTTTGACCTTTTTTTATACATTAATTGAGTTTCTGGGCATTTAGTGTGCATAATTCAAATTTGAACAACAAGCACAGGCTCCAGTGCACCAAAGTTGTTTGAAAAATCACATGTGTGTCCTTGGGTGAATTTCTAGGTCCCATGCAAGAGATGTGAGTGAAATTCAAACATCTGGGCATCGTGGCTCGGCCGGAAAGATTGAGAAACTTGGTTTTTTAATTCCTGCAATTCCAAAACACGCCTGAAAATCATGAAACTTGGCATGGTCTCATGACATGGCACCAACATGTTCTGGTAATTCTTCTGTCCGATTTGCGAAGGCGCACACATTAACAATCAACAAAGTCATTTTGGAACAAGTGCTGTCACGTTACAAATCAGAAACACAAGTATTGTTGAAACCATGGGCGTTCGACTTACCAATTACATGCGGCCACGCGTCCCCTTTTTTTTATTGGCTAGGAGGTGCCGTGCGGGGTAGCTATTTGAGTACGGGAGGCGTGCGATCAGACCCCTGCGCATACTCATCGGGAGGAGAGCCCTTTGACCACTACCCACCGCGCACCTCCCTCCCAATGTCTCCATTAATGGCGCCTGAGCACGTGTTCTATGGCATGGCTATATGTCTCACCGGACTGAGATTTAAGAGAGAGAAATGAAAATCTGAAAAGAATGTTTTGCACGGATCTTGATGTAAGATCCGACGGACATATATAGCATCAATTATGACTTATAGCAAGCATGAAGAATATAAGGACGATGACATTGGATAATAATTGTCTTACATATTTAGAAACATAATTAAAAAATCCACATGTGTGCCCTTGTTGAAGAGGACCGGCGTCATCGTCGAGAAATTTATGGACAAGAATGCCATGATGCGCCTTGTTGACAATGATATGGCTCGCCGATCTCTACTTTCCTGATGCGTTGTTGCAGGCCGCGAGAACTAGTCTCCGCGGCGAGCGGCGACGAGCTCTTTCTTGTCCACAAGATGCTGCTTGAGAGCATCCACGGATTCATCCACCAGCCTTCTACGCTCGATGTGCAGCATGGCATTCTCGTCCATAAGTTTCTCGATGATGACGTCGGTCCTCTTCAACAAGGCAGTGGTCTGCTCCTACTGCTCCGCACTTCCGATGATCTTCACCCTCACCAGGTCGTGCTCAGCCCGGAGCTTCGCATTGCTCTCATTTAGTTTCCGGATGACGTCGGTAGATTGTTCAAACGAGGCTTTCAGGTCATCCTGCAACCTCGCCCACCTAGAGATCTGATCCATCTGCCTAAGGATGAGGGCACGCATGCGCCTATAAGAGTTGTTGCCTGCCCGCGAGACATTTTCCCAAGCCACCGCGGCGTGGGTGGACATCTCTGCTGCATTCGCGGCGCGGCGGGACAACTCTTCTGCTTCCGCGACGCGGCCAGACCAGTATGCTGCATCGACGGCGCGGCGGGTCCTTTGTGCTGCTTCGGAGGCACGGCGGGACCTCTCTGCTGCTACGGCCATGTGGCGGGACATGTTGGCTGCTTTCGCGGCGAGGCGGGACATCTCTCGTGCTTTCGCTTCCAGGCTCGCCTCTCCCCGGTGGCAATCTCTCGACCCAGAACTCACGCTGGCCATGGCGGACGCATGGGAACGATGATGAATGACTTGTTTGTTTTTGACTTTTTGTGGGTGAGGAGTTGAGGAGGAATGTGCAGTCATCTTGGAGTAGTAGTATTTATAACCGCGTAGTAATACGCTCCTAAGTGGGAAACCGTTTAGGTTTTGATCGGTGTGAACAGGTTTGCAATTCGAAATGTGACGGGACGCGGCCTCCCTGTTCTTCTAAAAAAATTGTGACGGGATGCATGCTCAAAATTTACTGATGGTTATAAGTGCGGCACTATTCCCAGAAGGTGTAACGTGGGCACGTACGCCTTCTCGGCCGCGTACGTGGCGTTTGCACCATAGGGTGCACCGCAATATGCAATGTTAGCACACATCTTGTTCCAACAACCGTGCGCGCTCATTATTACCATCGCGCACGCTTCTTTTAATTAGAATGGGTGTGCCCGTCTAGCGCACACATGTTGATCTATCTAACTGTTTCGGTTTGTTGTGGCTAATCGCAAGCAGTTCATCCATGTGAAGTGTATGCCATCAATCGCAGACACTTTGATCTGGCTTACTCGTTTCTGTTATGTTGCCTAATCACAAACAGTTAGTCCTTCTGAAGCGTATGCCCTCAATCACACACACCTTGATTTGGCTAACCGTTTCTTTTGTGTTGCCTAATCACAAACAGTCCATCCGAGTGAACCGTATTCTGTATATTGCACACACCTTCATCTGGTTGCCCGTTTCTTTTGTGTTGCCTAATCACAAACAGTTCATCCGAGTGAACCGTATGCTGTACATCACACACACCTTGATCTGGCTGCCCGTTTCCTTTGTTCCTCCTCATCAAAAACGGTTAATTGAACTGAACCGTATGCCCTGAATCACACACGCAACTAAAATCTAAACCATGTTTGATGCATCCTCCAACGCAAACATTTTGCACCTTTTTTGACGGATTTTTTACACCATCGTTTGCGATTACGGCATCGCACACAGTTTCGTTGAAGGGTCTCTAATCGTAGTGTCGCGTTAGTAGCATCCTGCAGTAGTGATCCTTCTTTGTAAGCTCATTGAGAGGTGCAACAATGGTGCTGAAATCTCTCACAAAACACCTATAGAATCCAGCGAGGCCAAGAAAACTCCTCACTTGTGTGACCGTTTTGGGCTGCGGCCAACTCTCAATAGCTTCAATCTTGGCTTTATCAACTTCAATTCCCTGTGGAGTAACAACATAGCCAAGAAAAGATAATCGGTCGGTGCAGAAGGTGCACTTCCCAAGGTTACCAAACAAACGTGCATCACGTAGAGCAATAAAAACAGCATGTAAATGTTCCAAATGTTCCTCCAAAGATCTGCTATAAATCAGTATATCATCAAAATAGACTACCACAAATCGTCCAATGAAAGCACGTAAAACTTCAGTCATTAATCTCATGAAAGTACTAGGTGCATTAGTTAACCCAAAAGGCATGACTAACCACTCATATAATCCAAACTTAGTTTTAAATGTTTTTTTCCATTCATCTCCCAATTTCATATGAATTTGATGGTATCCACTATGCAAATCAACTTTGGAGAATATTGTAGAGCCACTCAATTCATCAAGCATGTCATCTAGCATAGGAATAGGATGACGATAACGAATAGTAATATTATTAATGCGTCTACAATCAACACACATACGTGACATACCATCCTTTTTTGGCACTAATATAATAGGAACAGCACAAGGACTAAGAGACTCGCGTATATAACCTTTGTCGAGCAGCTCCTGTACTTGACGTATAATCTCCTTCGTCTCCTCTGGATTGGTATGGTATGGTGCACGGTTAAGCAGCGAACCACCGGGAATTAAGTCAATCTGATGCTCAATCCCTCGAATAGGTGGTAATCCCGGTGGCACGTCTTGTGGAAAGACGTCAGCGAACTCCTGCAAAATTTAAGTGATAGCAGGAGGCAAAGAGGAAGGTACATCCTCGAAAGAAAATAACGCTTCTTTGCACACAAAAGCATAGCAAACAGATTTGCTAAAATCTAGATCATCAATATCAGATTTGGTGGCAAGGAAACATGCATTTTTCAATTTAATTTCAGAAGCAACACTAGATGGTTTATTATTAGGCTTCATTTTTTGCTCAAATTCTTTTGCCACAATCTGATTTTCACTATTATGTTTATTATGTTTTGCTTTATTAGCTCTATTAATATCATCTTTCAAAATGGAATCAGGAGTCATAGGAAGCAAAGTAATATTTTTGTCCTTATGAACAAGAGTATACTGATTGTTTCTACCATGGTGTACCGAATTTTTATCAAATTGGCATGGTCTACCAAGTAATAAGGAACATGCTTGCATAGGTACCACATCACAATCAACATAATCAGCATATGTAGAGATACTAAAATGCACACGAACAGTACGTGTTACCTTAACCTTGTCGTTGTTGTTGAACCATTGGATGTAGTAAGGATGTGGATGTGGTCTTGTGGTAAGACGTAGCTTCTCCACCATCTCCATGCTTGCCAAGTTGTTGCAGCTCCCTCCATCTATGATGACGTGAACAGAACGTTCCTTCACAACTCCCTTTGTATGGAACAAATTATGCCTCTGATTTTGCTCAACTTGTGTGACCTGCACACTCAAAACACATTGAGCAACTAAACATTCATACTTATCAGCATCTTCAGCAGCCATGTATTGCGTCTCATGATCAGAATCATCTCCACCGTGTTCTTCACTTATAATAAGAGCCAAGGTCTCCTCATCATAGTCACTAGCGGACTCATACCCACCATCCTCAGTAACAATCATCACACGCTTAGATGGGCATTGTCTCGCATAATGACCTCCACCCTTGCAATGACGATAAACAATATCATGTGTTTGCCTTATTGATGCCATGGATGAAGAAGAGCTCTGTGCAGGCCCAGAAGCTGTGCTCTTGGCAGATAGTGGTGGTTGTGCCTACTTTCTTGTATCATGGTTGGCGGTGGCAGCTGACGGAGGCACCGGTGCAGCAGAATGTGTGGAAGTAGAGGATGCACACGGTGATGATGAAGATCGATCTGCAGAAAAGTTAGTTCGCGCCAATGCCTATCGATCCTGCACTTCACGTTCAGCTTTGCAAGCAAGATGGAATAAACAAGTGATATTATTATATTCCTTATACTCTAGAATGGTCTGAATCTCTCTATTTAATCCACCCATGAAACATGCAAGCATAGCTTCATTATCCTCAACAATACCACATCTAATCATGCCAGTTTGTAATTCCTGATAATATTCCTCTACATAATTTTTTCCTTGTCTTAAATGCTGCAATTTTTGAAGTAATTCACGTTGATAATATGGTGGAGCCCAACGAGTATGCATAGCAGTTTTCAAAGCAGCCCAAGTGGTTGGAATATTATTCGGATATAATCTACGATGTTCAGACCACCACACACAAGCAAAACTAGTGAAAGCACAAAGTGCAGCAGCAACATGTATCTCCTTGGGATATTCTAAACATGTAAAACGTTATTTTCTAACTCCCAAGTAAGATATATATCAGGAACGTATCTACCCTCAAATGGTGGAACATTCAATTTTATTTTAGGGAGATGGTCATGATCTCGTACCTAAGGGGGAGCCCTACCATTGCCATTATTTGCATGTGGATGACCCGGTGGTTGTGGTGCTGGTGGTTACATGTAATTCTGATTTTGATCAACCTCATCCTCGTAATCTCCTGCATAATCATCCTCCTCCTCATCAGTAGCAGGAGTCACAGAAGTATCAACAGCAGCACCAACAGTTTGGCCAGGCTCAAGAGGGACACGGCTAGCTCGGCGGAGGGCTATTTCGTGACGTGGAGGTAGTCGTTGTTGTTGTTGCAGAGGTGCGGCAGGTGCAGCCGATGGTGGTTGTGGAAGACGCGCAAGCAGTTCATTAGATTTGTTGTCGAGCTTTGTTTCGAATGTCTTCTCAAAGCCAGTTATCTTATCCATGGCCTCTTGAAAATTGTTCGACACATCTTGCACATGTTCAGTCATCATTTGCTGAAATTTATCATGCAACTCCTTATTCGTCTTGTTCTCCCAGCCAGTCTCATCGACCTGTGATCCTGCCATGGTTAGCAGCAATAGAAACACACAAGAAAATGATCCTACAGACTACTAACAAGTGGTGGTGGTGGGTGTCACAAATCCGTCAAGCAAATCTCAAATTCTTACCAGTTCTTACCCAGCAGCAGGCGTTGATCAGCAACTGATGTAGTCAAAACTCTCAAAGCTTGGATAGAGCGATTACTAGGGAGAGTCAAACGCACGACATAGATGTATGTGGATCTAGGAAGGCTTATAATATGGTAGCAAAAAGGGTCAGCAATAATCAATTCAGAGATGCAAAGTTGAATAAACGCTCAACGACGGTATTGTGCTGGTCCTAGGCTAGACCGTACTAGAGACGCGAGCCTAGAACACGAACAAAATCACGGCGCGACATGTAAACAAGGGAAAATCACACTCTGGAAAAAAATCGCTCTGTTTTTTTGGCACTCCTCTTTTTTCCGAAAAAACACTATAATGGCGAGTGTCTCAAAACTCTTCCCAGGTCAAACTGACAGAATGGGCATGAAATTTTTTTGACTATTTTTTCTTCGGAAATCAGGGCAGCGACAACGAAAAAGTGCGACAAAAAATCACTATGATGGCACGTGGCTCAAAAGACTCAGAAAAGCCTAAAAATAGGATAGGGAAAAATATTTTTTCCTGCGAAAATTTTGGCCTAAAAACTGCCCGGGGTCTCCAGACTTTCTTTTCCGAAACCTACTCAGGCAAGGAAACACGAATCGGAAATTAGATGGATCTCGAAAACTAACCTAATATAAAAGGAACTCGGATTGGTGGTGGATATATGGTGGTAGGATATGGCAGCGGTGGTTGTATATGGCAGCGATGGTGATAGCGGTGGTGGTATATGGATACGAATCGGTGGTGGTATATGGATACGGATCGGTGGCGGATAAGCGGTGATGGTAGATGGCAGGGCCGATGATGATGGTGCTGCGTCGGCATGACAACTTATGACCAGAACTCGAAACTCTAAAAGATTAGACGCTAAGACCAGCAACTAGACACGACGATACAACTGCAAATTCAACAAAGCAAAAACCCTAAAAATATTATGCAAAGGCTCAGATTGGTTCGGATATGATGAACTAACCCTAATTTTTTGTGGCTTTTTCATGGACTATAGGTATGAAGAACAGACTCGGTCTAAACTAAGAAAAACTATAAAATCTCGCCGAGAAACCTGGAAATCTGATACCACTTGATAGAGGCAAAGGTGTCCCGTCTTTCGATGAGATGGTGGTTGTTTTGGAGGAAGTCGACTTTGACGATCTGACTATGAACGTGCGAGGACGTCGCGCCTTAGCAATCGCTAAACCAACTCCAAGAGGTTATTGACCATGCCGGAGCATGATCAACCTGACCACGAAGGTTTGTTTCCTGTAGGCAAATGAAGAACAAGCAAGAAACTAAGGTTGCAATCTGGATATTGAGAATATAAGAGGAAAGCTTTATTGATCAAGGTGGGGTTCTGTGACGCCTTTGTCTGGTCATTGAACACAAACAAAGTACGCGAAGTTGCAGCTATGGCGAAATTTAATCTAAACAAAACCCAAAGTCTAAACGACGCCCTAAGGGTTGTATATATGGAGGAAGAGGGGGGAATTTCGTGGCCCTTGGAGGAGGGGTCCGAAACCAACCCTAACTCTTGTTTCCCCACACATACGGACTCTAAAAATAGCCTATACTTAAGTATTTCGAAATTACATGGGCCTGGCCCCATAATAAGGTATGCAGCACCTATAATAGCCTCTGGACGAAATTTATGAAGTGGCATCTTGTATATTTCGTCCAAAGCTTCATGCACTCATTATGGTGGCTTCAAAGTCCTGAAATCATCACTTGTAACTCCGTTCTTGTTTCCCTTGCGCATGCCATCATCTCCATGCTTGATCTTGCTCCAATGATCATCTTTCTTGTCCAAGCTAGGCCCTTCATTTGTAAGCAAGACAAATGTATCCAATTTAGGCAGCATCATATTCTCACGAACATTAGAATCATTACCAAGAAGCGAAAGTATCTGGTAATTTAATTGGCGTGTGCGAGCTCTAGTAATTGGTCATGTATATGTACTCAGTAGGGGTTGTGCGTGTAACTTTGTTAGTGATGTCCTCATCAGTTACACACCTAGGTCATATCGTCGTAGTGCTTAGGTGAAGCCCTGCGCCTGTAACTTCATCATCACCGTTGCCATGCCGTCGTGCTGACGGAACTTTCCCTCGTCCTCAACTAGATCAAGAGCTCGAGGGATGTCATCGTTCTGAACGTGTGCTGAACACGGAGCTGCCGTACATTTGGTGCTAGGAACAGTTGGATTGTGAAGACGTTCGACTACATCAACCGCGTTGCTAAATGCTTCTGCTTTCGGTCTATGAGGGCACGTGGACACACTCTCCCGTCTCGTTGCTATGCATCTCCTAGATAGATCTTGTGTGATCGTAGGAATTTTTTTGCATTCCCCAACAAATCGTATCTCCTCGGGAACCAGTTCAACCATCATGTGTGTTTTGCCAACGCTGAATACAGCTCGGCAGGGAAGATGCCGAACTGTGGGTCGGAAAAGATCTCCCGAGCAGAATTACCATGCAGGACAGCTCGAGCAAAAGGATGTCATGCCTCCTGAAAAAACATACAAATAGGTTAAAAGTGTATAAGCTCGGAAAACAAAAAAACTTATGTAAAACTTCAAGTCTAAATTAAATCAAGTTTTTTGGTATCAATCCGAAATTGGTCTTAAATTAATTTGTGCTTCCATCGTGCTTTAACATAACACATCTGATCTCTACACTTCAAGTGGGCCAGCCTTGGGCTTTAACCTCCTTTTCCCTGAAGGCAGAGTGCTTCTCAGACAAGTTTAGCAAAATAAAATCGAGCGGCTTTAGAGAGAAACCAGGGTATCCGGCTATTTGACCATACACTCGAGTCAAAAGAGGAGTGGTAGAAGAAGACTTTGCATCGACTTAGAAGAAAATACTTAAAACAACACATATAAGTTTATTAGCCCCCGGTTAACCTGGTTAAAGGAAGTTGTTATTAACAAACAACTTTTTTGTTTTACAAAAATATAACGCTTGGTTGAATCGAACAAAAATTGAAAAATTGAAAAAAAAATGAGCATGAAAGCAACTTAGCTAGTTAATGTGCTCGGTGTTGATGACACAGTCCGGGCTTGTGGCAGGATGAAGATGTCCATAGAACTTTGACAGATTTGACATGGTGTGTAGTCCTCGGTCTGGCCGAGGTCCCAACCCCCAAGCCCATCCCGATGAGGAGCTCAGCTTGATGAAGTGGCTGAGTGAAGATCTCGGATCGACGATGTGGCGACACAGAGCGGTCGATGTGGCGAGGAGAAGCCCCCAGACTTTACAAGGTGACAGTGGAGGTCGACTAAGTGATGTCGAACTCCCTGAAGTAGGTTGATGAAGCGATGGTGAAGCCCCTGGTCCAGCCGAGGTAACGGAGCAGTTCAGTGGGGAGACGCCGAAGCCCCCAATTCAACCGATGTGTCGAAGCAGATCGGCGTGGTGGGCGTAGGTTTGAAGAATAGACGGTGCAATGATGCTGACACGGGTCAAAAATTGTGACGCCATCAATGCCCATGAAGTGACCAGGCGGCGATGCCGGCGTGCCCGCCCTGTGCAATCTGTGGGGCGATGATGTTGGCGATGATTTAGCCCCCTCGAGGAGACTGCGGCTATATATAGCCACCCCCTTCCAACATGCACTGTTGGCTGGTCCATTTGATTCTGAGAAGGTTGTGTGAGGAACCCCTCTCCCGAGTGATTTGAGTTTAAAATCCACTGAGATAAAACCCTAGAGCCGAAAAATAGATAGTGGTTTAGCATCACTGGAATCTAAGTCAAGTAAGTTCCGCCTATTACTCTTGAGAGATGCGAATTCTGTAGACGGTTAGGTGTCAAGTTCTTCAGTGACCAAGAGTAATTGTGGTTCACAAAGAAGAAGTCTGTGAAGGTTTGGAGATCGCCCCAAGCATCTACCACGAGTAATCCACACTGGTTGACGAATCAGTTCTCGAGGAGAATAGGACAATGAGAGTTTATCTTCTGTGCTCAATCACAAGTCCCTCCAACCAAACGTAGCTCTTTTGCAGAAGAGTGAACTGGTCGAATAAATACCTTGTCGTCGTCGAGCAACCCTGGTTAACTCTATACCTTATTTACTTTCAATTCTTCATCGTGAGTTATTTATCGACTATGTAGTTTTCTTTCGATGCATGCTCTAGTTCTGCTTCAATAGTTTCCATTCATGTTTACATTATGTGCAGTTTCCACTGTTGTGTCCGAGAGATTTGAAGTTTCTGGAAGAAATTTAAATCTCCCATTCACCCCACCTCTGGTAGACATACTTTGTTCCTACACGAGGCATTACATTCTAGGTGCGTGGCGGCAGGACCCCTCTAGAGCTGCCATGAGAGGGACCTGGGAGGTATGTTACGATGCATTATATTGTAGCCTAGCAGCTTGGTCTATGACAAAGTTCTCTGTTCACGATGAATGACAACAACAATATGGAGCACATGGTAGAAGGAGGGACATGGCTTAGCTACAACCATTCTAGTGTGTGAAATTTTGTGAAAACACCAGCTTCCCAATAAGACAAAAAAATCCTTATGACGTAGAAAGAATTACGAGCCTTCCCCTCAATATAAACATGACAAATGACTTTGTAGCGTTGTATCACACAAAATCCTATTGGTTTTTAATTCATTTTGTTTATTATGATGAATGGCAACACCAATGTGGAGCACAAACTAGAAGGGGATATGGACAAGTCTCATCTACAACTAACCTAGTGTTGGATATTTGTGAAAACTTCACGCTGCCACCAAGACAAAAATCTTCACATGCCACGCTCTCCATGCTATTGTTCCTGGTATGATGGTTTTAGCAAATAGATATATTTGTGTCTCTTTGCAATGTAATGTTTTCCATCAGGGAGCGGATGCTCTATGCCATCTTATGTCTAGTTGTAACAGAACTAAGGAAGTTTGGAGCGAGTTGGGTTTGCATGAAATATTTGCACTAGTAAAATATTTGGGTAGGCCTGAGAATGTTACTCTGGAGAAACTACTTGCACAACAAAGAAAACAATCATCAGTCCTCGGTCACTTGGTTTTGAGTGAGCCGCTGGTCGTCGGTGCTTGGTACATTTGGTGACAGAGGAAGAAAATTGTCAAGGGGGAGGGTGAGGTTTTGAACCCTTCAAGTATATCCTTTGTTATGCATGCAATCATGAGTAACTTCATCGGATCAATAGTCCAGAGCGAGTCAGAAACCTTCTATAAACTCATATAAGTTGAAACCCTCTATAAACTCATATAAGTTGAATGTTGATGTTGCTTACTTTGACAATTTATCAGGGTGGCTGCTGCTATCCTCCGCAACAGCCATAGCGAGGCTCTCGCCAGACCTTCTTGGCTTCTGAATCATCTTCATGATGCTACAACATCAAAAGCGACCGCGCTTCAGCGAGAACTGGGCCTTGTGGAAAACCTCTAATGTTCACGAGTGATTGTCGAAGCAGCCTCATTACAAGTAATTAAAGCATGCATCAATGTGATCAAACTTTTGAGTCCATACACTATTATCTTAGTGGACTATTTTAGAAAGCATATCGTATATGCCTAGTTTAATTCACTTGCTACCCTAGTGTCATGGAATTGTCACGACAGATGTCCTAGTGTGACGACTTAGTCGTGGAGCCATCACAACTAGGTTAGCTTAAACGGGTTAAATGGGACAAAGGACACAAGGAGTTTATACTGGTTCGGCCCCTTGCGGTGAAGGTAAAGGCCTAATCCAGTTTGAGGTGGTATTACTTGCTCTCGATTACCAGGGAGCGAATATGCTTGACCTAGCTTTCGATCTGTTGTCTCTTGCCCTAAGCCACCGCCGGGTCGTCCCTTTATATACACAGGTTGATGCCCAGCGGCTTACAGAGTCCCGGCCGGTTCATAACAATGTGTCTGGCTCGGTGACCAAATACACATGCCTTACAATACAAGTCCTACATATATGGTGGTTTACACTTATGGGTCATAAGCCGCCACTAGGCTCTGGGCCTTTTAACGAATCTTTATAGTGAACCGCCACCTTTAGCATCTTTATGGGCTTTGTCTTGATAGACCGCCGTGGCTTAACCCGGTCCCTCCTGGGCGGGTTAACTCAATAGTTATATCCCCAACATTAGGCCCCAGGTTGATTTGAACTTGTTCATCTCAATCTTCAACACTTAGAAAAAACCTTCTTCATTTGTTCTTTGCGAGATAGTGTAACCCGCCATGATGTCATCTCCTGGAATTACGGAAACCCACCATGACATCATCTGTCAATAATTTTGCACAATATCGAGCATATATTAATGGGTCCTTATCTTTAATTAACCATCCCAAAAATCGAGGCGTCCAAGCGGCTGGATAATCATTCTTTGGCCTCCTCGTTTCTCGCGCCCCCCTATTGACCCTTTCCTTATAAATAGGGTCTGACAACCTTTCCATTTTCCCCTTCTTCTCTTCAGCCTCTCCCTTCATGACGCACCTGCACGTCTAAGCACCGCCACCGCCGAACTCGTCAGCTTCCTCGACTCCGGCCGCTGCATCGACCTGAACAAGACCAGAGCAACTGCGGCACCTCTCCATTGTTTAGTGGATCCAGTAAGTACTTCTCCTTCCCTTTCCTTTAGATCGTATTAGGATTTCCTGCAAGTTCGTCGGAGTTCATCCTTGTTCTTCGTTGTAGCTTGTGACTTTGATTCAAACTCATCACTCCTTCTACACGGCGGCAGCCGTGAGATACGTCTCCGTTGTATCTACTTTTCCAAACACTTTTGCCCTTGTTTTGGACTCTAACTTGCATGACTTGAATGGAACTAACCGGACTGACGCTGTTTTCAGCAGAATTGCCATGGTGTTATTTTTGTGCAGAAATAAAAGTTCTCGAAATGACCTGAAAATCAACGGAGAATTATTTTGGAATATATAAAAAATACTGGAAGCAGAATCCACATCAGGGGGGCATCCACCTGTCCACGAGGGTGGGGGCGCGCCTGCCCCCCTGGGTGCGCCCCCTGCCTCATGGGCCCCCTGACACTCCACCGACCTCGCCTCCAACTCTATATATTCACATTCGGGGAGAAAAAACAGAGAGAATGATTCATCTTGTTTTATGATATAGAGCCGCCGCCAAGCCCTAAGCTCTCTCGGGAGGGCTGATCTGGAGTCCGTTCAGGGCTCCGGAGAGGGGAATCCGTCGCCATCGTCATCATCAACCTTCCTCCATCACCAATTTCGTGATGCTCACTGCCGTGTGTGAGTAATTCCATCATAGGCTTGCTGGACGGTGATGGGTTGGATGAGATTTATCATGTAATCGAGTTAGTTTTGTTAGGGTTTGATCCCTAGTATCCACTATGTACTGAGATTGATGTTGCTATGACTTTGTTATGCTTAATGCTTGTCACTAGGGCCCGAGTGCCATGATTTCAGATCTGAACCTATTATGTTTTCATGAATATATGTGAGTTCTTGATCCTATGTTGCAAGTCTATAGTCACCTATTATGTGTTATGATCCGGCAACCCCGAAGTGACAATAATCGGGACCACTCCCGGTGATGACCGTAGTTTGAGGAGTTCATGTATTCACTATGTGTTAATGCTTTGGTCTGGTACTCTATTAAAAGGAGGCCTTAATATCCCTTGGTTTCCAATAGGACCCCGCTGCCACGGGAGGGTAGGACAAAACATGTCATGCAAGTTCTTTTCCACAAGCACGTATGACTATATTCGGAATACATGCCTACATTACATTGATGAATTGGAGCTAGTTCTGTGTCACCCTATGTTATGACTGTTACATGATCGATCGCATCCGGCATAATTCTCCATCACCGATCCAATGCCTACGAGCTTTCCATATATTGTTCTTCGCTTATTTACTTTTCCGTTGCTATTGTTACCACCACTATAAAACCCAAAAATATTAATTTTGCTACCGTTACTTTTTGCCACCGTTACCACTACTATCATATTACTTTGCTACTAAACACTTTGCTATAGATATTAAGTTATCCAGGTGTGGTTGAATTGACAACTCAGCTGCAAATACTTGAGAATATTCTTTGGCTCCCCTTGTGTTGAATCAATAAATTTGGGTTGAATACTCTACCCTCAAAAACTGTTGCGATCTCCTATACTTGTGGGTTATCAAGACTATTTTCTGGCGCGGTTGCCGGGAAGCTAAGCTCTATTCTTTGAGTCACTTGGGATTTATATCTGCTTATCATTATGAAGAACTTGAAAGATCCAAGAACTAAGATTTATCCCTCAACTACGAGGGGAGGTAAGGAACTGCCATCTAGCTCTGCACTTGATTGACCTTCTGTTTTGAGTAAGCTTGCGACACTTAAACCTACTTCTGCTATTAATTGTTATATGTCGCATGTTATTGATGATGCCACTTCTGCTATGCATGATACTTATGATGAAACTACTTCTATGCTTGATACTACTGTGCCACTTGGTGAATTTCTCGATGAACAACTTGCTAGGGCTAGAGAGAATGAAATTATTGAAACTGATAATATTGATGAAAGTGATGATGAAGATTCTCCCCCTAGATATGAATTGCCTGTTGTTCTTGAGGGTTATGTTATGGATGAAGAAACTGCTAGAGACTTTCTTGCTTGCAATGATAGGAGTGATCTTAAGAAACTATTAGCTAAGCTGAAACAAAAATCTCTAAATGCTAGAATGAAATATGATCCTACTTATGCTACTTCACCTATCTTTATTACTGATAAGGATTATGATTTCTCTGTTGATCCTGAGTTAATTACTTTGGTTGAATCTGATCCTTTCTATGGCTACGAATCTGAAACTGTTGTGGCACATCTTAGTAAATTAAATGATATATGTCGGTGTCAAAACCGGCGGATCTCGGGTAGGGGGTCCCGAATTGTGCGTCTAAGGCGGATGGTGACAGGAGGCAAGGGACACGATGTTTACCCAGGTTCGGGCCCTCTTGATGGAGGTAATACCCTACATCCTGCTTGATTGTTCTTGATGATATGAGTATTACAAGAGTTGATCTACCACGAGATCGTAGAGGCTAAACCCTAGAAGCTAGCCTATGGTATGATTGTATCTTGTCCTATGGACTAAACCCTCCAGTTTATATAGGCACTGGAGGGGGCTAGGGTTACATAGAGTCGGTTACAAGGGAGGAGATCTACACATCTGTATTGCCTAGCTTGCCTTCCACGCCAAGGAGAGTCCCATCCGGACACGGGACGAAGTCTTCAATCTTATATCTTCATAGTCCAACAGTCCGGCCAAAGGATATAGTCGGGCTCTCCGGAGACCCCTTACTCCAGGAGTCCCTTAGTAGCCCCTGAACCAGGCTTCAATGACGATGAGTCCGGTGTGCAGTATTGTCTTCGGCATTGCAAGGAGGGTTCCTCCACCGAATACTCCATAGAAGATTTTGAACACCAGAATAGTGTCCGGCTCTACAAAACAAGTTCCACATACTACCGCGGAGAGAATAATATTTGCACAAATCTAATCTACTGACGTGTTTTGACAGCACGACATTACGTCATGGCCCGGTCATTATTTGAACCGTTTTTCTCAACCAGCACCGCACATATCACGAGGCAGTTTTCTCGACATGTCATGTCGAAGCAGAGATCGTGTCCCCCTTATTACGGGATTCTCATCAATACGGACATGGGTAACCCACTCGTGCCCGTTGGTATGACTCCTCGATTTTAGGCAAGCCCCAAAACGGCCGCGAGGAGGACGCTCGACATCCATCCTTTTTATAAAGAGGCCAAGACCTGTCCCTTTTTCCTCTCGCGCTCAATCGAATCCTTCCCCCACCTCGAGCTCCAACACCCCAGGCTTAGGTCAGGCGCTTCGGACCTTCAACCATGTCCGGATCTAACCTCCAAGGTCGGTGGATGCCTTCCTCTATCACAGAGGAGGACATCAAGAAGCTGAGAGAGGCCAGATATCTGACCGCAGAAATCTCGCACGGGCTGCCCGCCCGAGGGCAGGTCATCCCCACTCCCGAACCCAACGAGAGTGTTGTGTTTGTCTCTCACTTCCTCCGAGGACTAGGCCTCGCTCTAAATCCCTTTGTTAGGGGACTCATGTTCTATTATGGGCTGGATTTCCATGATCTGGCCCCGGATTCCCTCATTCACATCTCATCGTTCATCGTCGTATGTGAGGCCTTCCTCCGCACTACCCCTCACTTCGGCCTGTGGCTCAAGACCTTCAATGTGAAGCCAAAGATGATCGAGGGGCGGCACATAGAGTGTGGAGGTGCCATAATAAGAAAAGGCGCTAATGCTCCATGGCCAGAGGGTTCCTTCCAGAGGTATCCAGTTTGTGGCAGTGGGAGTGGTTTTATATCACAGCTCCCCGAAGTGCCAAGTGGGCAACCATCCTTGCCTTTCGCTCTAGCCCGCCACCACAACTGACGTCATGGATCAGCGAGGGGCTAAACTGGGGTCTAGTAAAGGATGTGCCGATATTGCAGAGTTGCATCCAAGATCTCATTGAGAGAGATGTCAACCTGGTCACGGTAATGCAGGTCATGCTAGTTTGCCAGGTCCCGCCTTGCAAACGTAGACCTCTCCATTTGTGGGAGTTCAACCCGGAGGGACCGCGAATCATTCAGCACTTCCTCGGCATGATGCTCGAGGAGATGTGAGGGAGTCCTGGATTAGGGGGTCTCCGGACAGCCGGACTATCTCCATTGGCCCGACTGTTAGACTATGAAGATACAAGATTGAAGACTTCGTCTCATGTCCGGATGGGACTCTACTTGGCGTGGAAGGCAAGCTAGGCAATACGTATATGGATATCTCCTCCTTTGTAACCAACCTTGTGTAACCCTAACCCTCTCCGGTGTCTATATAAACCGAAGGGTTTTAGTCCGTAAGACAACAATCACAATATACAATCATACCATAGGCTAGCTTCTAGGGTTTAGCCTCTTTGATCTCGTGGTAGATCTACTCTTGTACTACCCATATCATCAATATTAATCAAGCAGGACATAGGGTTTTACCTCCATCAAGAGGGCCTGAACCTGGGTAAAACTTCATGTCACCTGCCTCCTATTACCATTCGGCCTAGACGCACAGTTCGGGACCCCCTACCCGAGATCCGCCGGTTTTGACACCGACATTGGTGCTTTCATTGAGAGTTCCTCTGTGTCGTCTCCGTTAGGCTTGATGGCTCCTATTATCATCAATAGCAATGCGGTCCAGGGTGAGACTTTTCTCCCCGGACAGATTTTCGTATTCGGCGGCTTTGCACTGCAGGCTAATTCGCTTGGCCATCTGGAGCAGATTGAAAGCTATGCCCCTGGCCATCAGGTCAGATTTGGAAGTTTGAACTACATGGCTGACATCCGCGGAGACTTGATCTTCAACGGATTCAAGCCACAGCCGGGCGCGCCCCACTGTCGCGATGGGTATGACCTAGCTCTGCCACCGAATAGTACCCCAGAGGCCGCGCCCGCATCTGCTCCGACCCTTAGCTCGGAGCAAACTGCGCCAATCAAGGACGGGTGGCTAGACACCACCTCAAGGGCTGCAGTCTCGACGGCGATCGAGCCAAACACCAGCATAAACCTCTGCACAGCCCGTGACTCCAAGGTGCCGGACTCTTTCCCGGACTCCGAACCGTCCGCGCCCCTGCCAATCGAATCCGATTGGGCGCCGATCATGGAATTCACCGCCACAGATATCTTTCAGCACTCGCCCCTCGGCAACATTCTGAATTCACTAAGGACTCTCTCTTTGTCAGGAGAGCCCTGGCCGGATTATGGCCAACAGGATTGGGATGCGGAAGATGAAGAAATTCGACGCCCACCCACCACCCACTTCGTAGCCACTGTCGATGATTTAACCGACATGCTCGACTTCGACTCCGAAGACATCGACGTTATGGACGACGATGTAGGAGACGAACGCGAACCAGCGCCTATAGGGCACTCGAAAGCCACCTCGTCATATGACATATACATGGTGGATACACCCAACGAGGGCAATGGCGACGAGATAGCAGAGGATGACCCCTCCAAGAAGCAACCCAAGCGCCGACGTCAGCAGCGCCGCTCCAAGTCCCGCCAAAGCAAAAGTGGTGATACCGACACAGGAGATAGTAACACTCCGGGTAGCGTCGAAGACAACAACAATCCCCTCCAGCAAGATTTAGAGCAGGAGGATGAAGGAGCCAGCTCTCCTGAGAGAGCGGCTGGCGGAGAGGAGGAGGATGACAATTACATGCCCCCTCCGAAGACGAGGCAAGCTGTAACGCCCTCGATGCGGCTATATCTCCCACGTGTCGAAGCACTACTTAGAGGCATAACCGCATTGAAAGCAATGTCGCAAATGAGGTAATCTTCACACAACCCATGTAATACATAAGGGACAGAGATACATAGTTGGCTTCCAATCGCCACTTCACACAATTACATGAATAAAGCATTACATCAATCAGATACAATCAATGTCCGACTACGAAACCAAAATAAAAGAAGACTACCCCAAAAGTTACACAGATCCCCAATCGACCCCAACTGGGCACCACTACTGATCGACTAGAACGAAACAACACAAAGGACATGACCTTCATAGAACTCCTCCTTGAGCTTGGTTGCGTCACCTGCTCGGTTCAACGGCACCTGCAAGCTGGTTTTGGAAGTATCTGTGAGTCATGGGGACTCAGCAATCTCGCACCCTCGCGATCAAGACTATTTAAGCTTATAGGAAGGGTAAAAGGTATAAGGTGGAGCTGCAGCAAGCGACTAGCATATATGGTGGCTAACATACGCAAATGAGAGTGAGAAGAGAAGGCAAAAGCACGGTCGAACAACTATGATCAAGAAGTGATCCTAGAACAACCTACGTCAAGCATTACTCCAACACCGTGTTCACTTCCCGCACTCCGCCGAAAAGAGACCATCACGGTTACACACGCGGTTGATGTATTTTAATTAAGGTCAACTTCAGGTTTTCTACAACCGGACGTTAACAAATTCCCATCTGCCCATAACCGCGGGCACGGCTTTCGAAAGTTCAAATCCCTGCAGGGGTGTCCCAACTTAGCCCATCACAAGCTCTCACGGTCAATGAAGGATATTCCTTCTAGCGGGAAGACCCGATCAGACTCGGAATCCCGGTTACAAGACATCCTCGACAATGGTAAAACAAGTCCAGCAAGACCACCCGATGTGCCGACAAATCCCGATAGGAGCTGCACATATCTCGTTCTCAGGGCACACCGAATAAGCTAAGCGTACGGGAGCCAACGTAACCCAAGTTGCCAAGGGACGGCCCCGCACGGTGCTCTGGGTTGGACCAACACTTAGAGAAGCACTGGCCCGGGGGGGTTAAAATAAGATGACCCTTGGGCTGTCCGACCCAAGGGAAAGAAAAAGGCTAGGTGGCGAATGGTAAAACCAATGTTGGGCCTTGCTGGAGGAGTTTTATTCAACGCGAACTGTCAAGGGGTTCCCATTATAACCCAACCACGTAAGGAACACAAAATCTGGGAACATAACAATGATATGACGGAAGCTAGGGCGGCAAGAGTGGAACTAAACACTAGGCATAAGGCCGAGCCTTCACCCTTTACCAAGTATATAGATGCATTAATTAAATAAAAGATATTGTGATATCCCAACAAGTAAACATGTTCCAACAAGGAACAACATCTCCATGTTCCAACAAGGAACAAACTTCAATCTTCACCTGCAACTAACAACACTGTAAGAGGGGCTGAGCAAAGTGGCAACATAGCCAAGCAACGGTTTGCTAGGACAAGGTGGGTTAGAGGCTTGGTTCAACAATATGGGAGGCATGATAAGCAAGTGGTACAACATAGGCATAGCAAAAGAGCGAGCAACTAGCAAGCAAAGATAGAAGTGATTTCGAGGGTATGGTCATCTTGCCTGAGATCCCGCAAGGAAGAAGAATGAGTCCATGAAGAATACAAACAGACGTAGATGAACGGATCCTCACAACTCCGGAACGAAACCGAAGCTAACGCGAGAAGTAACCCGGAAAGCAGCAAACAACATAGTAAACAACCACCACATAAACATGGCATGATGCACAACCAAGTATGATGCATGTACGGTTTAATGAGGCATGGCATGGCAAAGTGCACAAGCAAATTCTACAAATTAAGTGGAGCTCAATATGCAACGAGTTGCATATTTATGAAACACCACAGCAAGTTATTTAGTTCGATCTCGTTTATGTACCCAACTCTATTAAATGTTGTTTAGCATGGCAAGAGGTGAAACATGAGTAAACTACACAATCTAAGCAATTTAAATGGGCCCGGATATACAAACAACGAATCCGGTAAATCCCCATATGCATTAGTAAATTAACGCAAACAACAATTTAAACCATCTTAATGTTGTTAACATGATGCGGATGGCATGCTCAAGTTTTATGCAATTATAAGAAAAGTTGACAAGAGCATATTAAGAAGCATTCGTCATCGTGGCGGAAATGAAAAGGGGAGCCACGGCAATGATAACGAAACGGTGCCACGACAACGTTCCGGTTCCGGTAACTCATTGAGATCCCGGTGCAAAGAAAGTGCGACGGGAGCGTGACATGCGATAGAAGGTGGGGTGCTCCCGGTTACCGGGTTCCCACAGGTTAGTGGCATGGAAACGAGTGACAAAACGGACATGGTTCGAACATGAGCATCTCAAACATCGCAAGCATTCGTTCACGGACGTCGTCTCGGGGTTATACCTTCGAAGCGTGCATTATCGGAGGGGGTCGAGTTTGATGTGGTGTAGGGGAAGTAGACGTTCCGTGACAGTAGTTGAAGTAGTTGTTCTCGTTTCGTAGTTGTTCGGGGTCACGACACGGAACTTGATGTACATGGGGTCTTCAGCGATGGTCGTGGTACATGTTTCGTAGACGTTCGGGCGGCGGTAGTGGGACACGTTTTCGTAGAGGGACTTGACGAAAAGCACGTCGACGGTAGAGGTACAGACGTTCTCGGGGTAGTTGTCGGTCCGGTCTTGATGGTCTCGTTTTTGCGACGGTAGTCGTAGTAGTCGGCGGTAGTGGAACTTGGTGCATCCAAGGTCGTCGGGCGTAATGGTACACATGTCATCAGAGTACTTGGTCTCTCGTGTAACTCCAAGGTTCATTGTGTACGCATACAAAGGTCTTTGGTGAAGATAGATGTACATGCCCGTAGATGAACTTGCCGGGTCTTCGACGTCTTGGTACCTGACGTCCTTCGACCTTGAGAGAAAAGAAACCGAATAGCGATGGTGCACGATGGGGAGGGTCCTGCAGTAACAGGAGGTTGAAAGGAGAATCGCAAGACGAAGTGAGGTCGGCGTCGGACTTGGCGTGGAGCATGGGAAACAGAGCATCTAGAGGCTGGAGAGGCCCTGGACTTCGGGTGCGCGATGCCACAGGGAGGAGGCGAGACCTCGGCGGCGCGTGGAGAGGGTCGGGGCGGCGGTGAAGGTCGCTGGGTCGAGCTGCAGCTGCTCGCGTGCTCCGGCGCGGGCAGGACCAACAGCAAGGAGGAGAAAGGGAGCAGGGGCGCGCGACTGCTTGGTGGCGGGGCGCTTGGTCACCGGCGAGGTGGCCGTCCGGCCGAGGATATGGGCGCGAGGTCGATGAAGGAAGGCCATGGCACCATGGGGAAGGAGGTGCAGAGGCAGGGCTTGCCGGCGGTGGCGCCATGGAGAAGGTCGCCGGCATGGGTGGCATCGGGCGCGCAGGGCTCCTGGCATGAGGAGCAGCTCCGCTCGGGTGGCGAGGGAGCCCTGGCCTGGACGGCGTCAGGAGGCGCGAGGGAATCGGGGGGAGAGAGGTGGATCGGGAGAGGGGTTGGCGCTGCCCTCTCCCTGCGTGACGGCGCTCGGGAGGGACAAGACGAACGATGGGAGAGTGAGGAGGAGCGATGGTGCGGGCTATGGTTAGGATGGTTAGGTGGGCTTTGGCCTTGGGCCGGCCCAGTAGGGAGGGAGGGGCTGCTCCTAGAGAGGCCGGCGGCTGGGCCTTAGGCCGAATTGGTGGGAAGGAAAAGGCCAGAGGCCTGGTCTGCTGTCTCTCCCTCATACTTCTCTTTATTTACCAAAACAGCAAATAACAAAGAAAGAAAATGAGAGAGAAAAAATGTCGGAGAAGGAATTTGGGCACGGGGATAATTTCCCCGGACTCACAAAAATGTGCACGGTCAAAGAAAAGTAGGATTGGACATGATTGCAAGAATTAAATTCAAAGTCATTTGAATTTAATTGAAAAGGTTTGAACAAGGGCTAGGAATTAGAAATGTCCAAAAATGTTGAGAATTAAGGTGGAGCTCTGGAAAATGACGAAAGGATATATGGCAAAGTTAGAGGCCAAGAGTTTGTGATAACAAAGGCATTGAGATTTATTTTGCAAGTGTGTTCCGGTTAATTCCAACAAATGAAATATTTAATATAGCTCCCTAATATCGGGACGATATGTTATAAACAGAATCACCATGTGAATTCCCTCGATTTAAATGGATCAAAGATCCATGCCATTTATTTAGTTGAGTTGCAAAAGATTTATGAGATGATGGCATGATGACATGATGCAATGCAAAAATAAAAGGGCAGGCACAAATGAAACACACGGCGAAACCCGGAACATATGGAAGTATTCTCGCACATCGGTCTCGGGGCGTCACAACACTCCACCACTACAAGAGGATCTCGTCCCAAGATCTAGGATGGCACCGAAGGGAAAAACGGAAGAGAAAGAGAAGAGGTAAAACTAAGTTGCTTCTTTGACAAATGAGTGAAACCAAAGAATCTTGAAAAGTTTGAACAAATTGAAAGAAAGAATACAACGGGGATGAACGAAGTTGAAAACACTCCGTTAGAAAAGAGGAACAAGGAAGAACAAATTCGTATAGCACTCCGGTTGAAAAGTGATATGAAACTTGATAAGATGAAAAGAACTTGAGCAGAGGGCACAACACTCCGGTTAAATGGATAAGCAATAAAAGATTATGATCTTCACAATTCGAGATGATGACTGAAAAGAGCAACATCACAAAGCCTCCGGAAGAAATGAAAGAATGGAATGGAATGGACGGAGGGGAACAAGATCTTGAGAGAGCATGCTTACAACAAATGCTAGAACGGAGTTGTTGGATATCAACAACGAAAACAAAAGGCTGCTTGTGGGCTTATGAAAACATCTCAAAACTTAAGGTGAAATTTTTTGCCACCGAAAACAAGATTGGATTGATAAGAACAAGGAGACGAGAAACTATATCACCGGTAGGATAAATGAAGAATTTGGATCATTTATAAGCACCATAAATAGCAACAATCCTCAGGGAAAACTTTAGGTGAAAAAAATAACCCAAGTTAACTCGAATGAAGAGATTGGTGGATTTAAAATACCTCATTCTTAACAACATGTGAATCATGAAACATGAAGTCAAATTATCAAGAATGACATAATACCACCTCCAATGATACGGTAGAAAGAATTGCACTGCAGATTGCAAGTTCAAGAATGCTTGAACTCCTCAGAAAAGAATCTCAATTAACACTTCGAAAAGGAATTAATTCTTTGATGAACCAACATGTAGAGCCTCCATGAAGAACTCCGGTACAAAAGAATAACGAAAAGAAAGAGAAGTTGAATACACAAGGTGAAACCTTGTAATGATTTAAATGAATCTCCGGGGAAATATTTGCAAAAAAAGGTTGGAACTCCGGGAAAAAGAGAAGATGAAAATGATTGAAATCAGGAATTTGATGAGCCTCCGGAATAAAGAATTAATCATTTGGGTGAATCAAGAATAAGAATTACATTGTGCTTATCCTTCATCAATTGAATTGATGACAATCAACGGATTTGGCACACTACTTATCCTCGTAGAAAGGATTAAGATAGATATAGCATAACTTGAGAACGTCTTGAACAAGTTACCGGTAGGATTGAGAAGAACGAATGAATATATATGATAACGAATGACGAGAACTCTTGCATGAACCACCATTAGGATTGACAACGAATAAATAGATATGATAGCAAGGAAGAAAAAAATCCTGAATAGCCACCGTAAGAATTGGAAATGAACGAAGTAAAGGGATGAATCACCGGGAAGAATTATAAAAAGAACGAAGATACTTGAGAGGATTTAGATACAAGGGAACGGAGAGATCATGAATTGATTAGAGAATATTTGAATGATGCACCGGTAAGATTTGGAGAATGATAGCTAAAAGCTGAGAATGAATAATTATGATATGATGGCCTCCGAAGAATCAGACTAAAAAGACTACTGGATTGCTCCGGAAGGATGAAAAGAATATTTCACAAACGAAAACAATTATGAGAGGATGGCAACAAGCTAGAATCACGAATCTTGAAGAGAATGGAGCAAGATATGGAGGAAAACTCTTCTTCGGTCTTCAAAATCCGAGAATGACGACGAGAAACACCACCATGAATTGTTGAGATACTCCGGAATAATCAAAATGAAGAGGTTGAGCCAATGATGAAAAGAATTTGGAAAATCTTGGGGAAAGACATTTGACTGATGATAAATCATTCTTACGTCAAACTTCAAAAAGAATTTAGGATAGCTCTGGGAAAAATTAGAAGAGTCAGGTAAGATCCTGGGAAAAGACCTATGGGTTAGGGCCCACTCAAAAGAAACACCGTAGAACGATTCAAAAGAGAGAAAGCACCGGTAAGATTTAAATGGCTAGAATGAGATAACAACCTCGAAATAGGTTGAACTGATCTTGAAAGACAAGACGAGCCTTCTGAGATATCTTCAGCACTCCCGAACAAATGAATAGCGAGAAGTGAATTATTATGATGTGCACCGGTATGAGAAGGTATTTGAAACGAGGAAAAAGGAATATGAGATCAACACCGAAAGCTTGATTTGAATCCACCGGAGAAGAAAACGAGTGAAGAGTGACGAACTTGAAGCTCCGTTAGAATCTTCATGAGAATCACCGGGTAAGAACATGAAGGAAAGAATGGAGAGACTTCACATGAATCAAAGGATACTTGATTAAGAAATCTGAGTCCTTGGAGAAAAAGGGTGGGTGGGAGGGAAAAACAAAGGCAACTTGGAGACGGATGAAACGAACACCGTTGAGAAAAAAACTGATAATTGATCTTGCTGATGTTGAAATGATCGGAACCACTTGGAGAGAAAACACGCTGGTTGAAATGATCGGAACCACTTGGAGAGAAAACACGCTGGTTGAAAAGGATTTGCATGACAATCTCGATTATCATGAGGGATTAGTATTCACATAGGAGTATGAGAACACCGTTTAGGAAAGGTATGGAATCAACATTTGACTTCGAAGCAACTCGAATACCACCACTCAAAACCAAAAACAAAGGGTTGGCTTGTAGAATAAGCCGGAACAAACATATGATAGAGATTTCGTCCGAAGTTTTCGTGGTGGGGCCTACACGGGCTCGATCGTACAGCACCATCATGTACAAGGCAGTGCACATGACATACGAAGCGTCCCCGAGTCGGCATAGCCAAGGACTCTTTAAGACACAACGAGACCACTGTAAAACCAACCGTGGATAGGCGGACCACTAGACGTCGAACCCCAATTTCATATCATACATCTGTCGGAAAGATATCCTAAGAGCTACTTGAATTCCCACTTATAAACTCCCGAAACTTTTCCGGTTATGCAATCAGGTGTTGGGGATACAGGGGAAGCATAATATCTCACCCAAAACTAGAAAATCCTACATCGAGTTGTATCCATCCTTCAACACATAACCAAGAAACCTTCGGAAATTATTTACCTCAACCTTCGAAAAGCATCTGTTATACGAGTTATGGCAATACTCCCGAACTCCCGCCCCAGTACTGGGTGACGTCGAGGTTATCTCACCAACAACTGCATAAAAGAGATTTTCGATGTCGGCAAAACTAAACGCGAGTATTCCAGAACTGCAACGATAAAATTGTGACGACAACACCTCGGAGCTCAACTCCCCGGGACACTGCCACAACCCCTAAATGACAGGAGGCACCAAGAACAATGTTCTCGTCACAAAACCATCGGAATGATTCCAAGATACCCACGTGATCCTAAAAAAATTTAGTGAAATTTGAGAAGAGAAGAGTCAAAACTCTACGTCAGGATGCCTTACCAGAGCGATGAAGGGACTGGGGAGTAAAAAGAATTCCTAAACTCTCCGATATATAATTCCTAATGACTCAAAACATTTTTCTAGACTCAACAACAGCAGCTAATTCGATCAAGCAGTGGGGCTCCTAAGGTCGGGGAAGGCTCTGATTACCAACTTGTAACGCCCTCGATGCGGCTATATCTCCCACATGTCGAAGCACGACTTAGAGGCATAACTGCATTGAAAGCAATGTCGCAAGTGAGGTAATCTTCACACAACCCATGTAATACATAAGGGACAGAGATACATAGTTGGCTTACAATCGCCACTTCACACAATTACATGAATAAAGCATTACATCAATCAGATACATTCAATGTCCGACTACGGAACCAAAATAAAAGAAGACTACCCCAAAAGCTACACAGATCCCCGATCGATCCCAACTGGGCACCACTACTGATCGATTAGAACGAAACAACACAAAGGACAAGATCTTCATAGAACTCCTCCTTGAGCTTGGTTGCGTCACCTGCTCGGTTCAACGGCACGTGCAGGCTGGTTTTGGAAGTATCTGTGAGTCACGGGGACTCAGCAATTTTGCACCCTCGCGATCAAGACTATCTAAGCTTATAGGAAGGGTAAAAGGTATGAGGTGGAGCTGCAGCAAGCGACTAGCATATATGGTGGCTAACATACGCAAATGAGAGCGAGAAGAAAAGGCAAAAGCACGGTCAAACAACTATGATCAAGAAGTGATCCTAGAACAACCTACGTCAAGCATTACTCCAACACCGTGTTCACTTCCCGGACTCCGCCGGAAAGAGACCATCACGGTTACACATGCGGTTGATGTATTTTAATTAAGGTCAACTTCAGGTTTTCTACAACCGGATGTTAACAAATTCCCATCTGCCCATAACCGCGGGCACGACTTTCGAAAGTTCAAATCCCTGCAGGGGTGTCCCAACTTAGCCCATCACAAGCTCTCACGGTCAACAAAGGATATTCCTTCTAGCAGGAAGACCCGATCAGACTCGGAATCCCGGTTACAAGACATCCTCGACAATGGTAAAACAAGTCCGGCAAGACCACCCGCTGTGCCGACAAATCCCGATAGGAGTTGCACATATCTCGTTCTCAGGGCACACCGGATAAGCTAAGCGTACGGGAGCCAACGTAACCCAAGTTGCCAAGGGACGGCCCCGCATGGTGCTCTAGGTTGGACCAACACTTAGAGAAGCACTGGCCCGGGAGGGGGTTAAAATAAGATGACCCTTGGGCTGGCCGACCCAAGGGAAAGAAAAAGGCTAGGTGGCAAATGGTAAAACCAATGTTGGACCTTGCTGGAGGAGTTTTATTCAACGCGAACTGTCAAGGGGTTCCCATTATAACCCAACCACGTAAGGACGCAAAATCCGGAAACATAACACCGATATAACGGAAACTAGGGCGGCAAGAGTGGAACAAAACACTAGGCATAAGGCCGAGCCTTCCACCCTTTACCAAGTATATAGATGCATTAATTAAATAAAAGATATTGTGATATCCCAACAAGTAAGCATGTTCCAACAAGGAACAACATCTCCATGTTCCAACAAGGAACAAACTTCAATCTTCACCTGCAACTAACAACGCTATAAGAGGGGCTGAGCAAAGCGGCAACATAGCCAAACAACGGTTTGCTAGGACAAGGTGGGTTAGAGGCTTGGTTCAACAATATGGGAGGCATGATAAGCAAGTGGTACAACATAGGCATAGCAAAAGAGCGAGCAACTAGCAAGCAAAGATAGAAGTGATTTCGAGGGTATGGTCATCTTGCCTGAGATCCCGCAAGGAAGAAGAATGAGTCCATGAAGAATACAAACAGACGTAGATAAACGGATCCTCACAACTCCGGAACGAAACCGAAGCTAACGCGAGAAGTAACCCGGAAAGCAGCAAACAACATAGTAAACAACCACCACATAAACATGGCATGATGCACAACCAAGTATGATGCATGTACGGTTTAATGAGGCATGGCATGGCAAAGTGCACAAGCAAATTCTACAAATTAAGTGGAGCTCAATATGCAACGAGTTGCATATTTATGAAACACCACAGCAAGTTATTTAGTTCGATCTCGTTTATGTACCCAACTCTATTAAATGTTGTTTAGCATGGCAAGAGGTGAAACATGAGTAAACTACACAATCTAAGCAATTTAAATGGGCCCGGATATACAAACAACGAATCCGGTAAATCCCCATATGCATTAGTAAATTAACGCAAACAACAATTTAAACCATCTTAATGTTGTTAACATGATGCGGATGGCATGCTCAAGTTTTATGCAATTATAAGAAAAGTTGACAAGAGCATATTAAGAAGCATTCGTCATCGTGGCGGAAATGAAAAGGGGAGCCACGGCAATGATAACGAAACGGTGCCACTGCAACGTTCCGGTTCCGATAACTCGATTGAGATCCCGGTGCAAAGAAAGTGCGACAGGAGCGTGACATGCGATAGAAGGTGGGGTGCTCCCGGTTACCGAGTTCCCACAGGTTAGTGGCATGGAAATGAGTGACAAAACGGACATGGTTCGAACATGAGCATCTCAAACATCGCAAGCATTCGTTCACGGACGTCGTCTCGGGGTTATACCTTCAAAGCGTGCATTATCGGAGGGGTTCGAGTTTGATGCGGTGTAGGGGAAGTAGACGTTCCGCGACGGTAGTCGAAGTAGTTGTTCTCGTTTCGTAGTTGTTCGGGGTCACGACACGGAACTTGATGTACACGGGGTCTTCAGCGATGGTTGTGGTACATGTTTCGTAGACGTTCGGGCGGCGGTAGTGGGACACGTTTTCGTAGAGGGACTTGACGAAAAGCACATCGACGGTAGAGGTATAGACGTTCTCGGGGTACTTGTCGGTCCAGTCTTGACGGTCTCGTTTTTGCGATGGTAGTCATACTAGTCGGTGGTAGTGGAACTTGGTGCATCCAAGGTCGTCGGGCGTAATGGTACACATGTCATCAGAGTACTTGGTCTCTCGTGTAACTCCAAGGTTCGTTGTGTAAGCATACACAGGTCTTTGGTGAAGATAGATGTACATGTCCGTAGATGAACTTGCCGGGTCTTCGACGTCTTGGTACCTGACGTCCTTCGACCTTGAGAGAAAAGAAACCGAATAGCGACAGTGCACGATGGGGAGGGTCCTGCAGCAACAGGAGGTCGAAAGGCGAATCGGCAACAAGACGAAGTGAGGTCGGCGTCGGACTTGGCGTGGAGCATGGGAAACAGAGCATCTGGAGGCTGGAGAGGCCCTGGACTTCGGGTGCGCGATGCCACAGGGAGGAGGCGAGACCTCGGCGGCGCATGGAGAGGGTCGGGGCGGCGGTGAAGGTCGCTGTGTCGAGCTGCAGCTGCTCGCGTGCTCTGGCGCGGGCAGGACCAACAGCAAGGAGGAGAAAGGGAGCAGGGGCACGCGACTGCTTGGTGGCGGGGCGCTTGGTCACCGGCGAGGTGGCCGTCCCGCCGAGGATACGGGCGCGAGGTCGATGAAGGAAGGCCATGGCAACATGGGGAAGGAGGCGCAGAGGCAGGGCTTGCCGGCGGTGGTGCCATGGAGAAGGTCGCCGGCAGGGGCGGCGTCAGGCGCGCAGGGCTCCTAGCATGAGGAGCAGCTCCGCTCCGGTGGCGAGGGAGCCCTGGCCTGGACGGCGTCAGGAGGCGCGAGGGAATCGGGGGGAGAGAGGTGGATCGGGAGAGGGGTTGGCGCTGCCCTCTCCCTGCGTGACGGCGCTCGGGAGGGACAAGATGAACGAGGGGAGAGTGAGGAGGAGCGATGGTGCGGGCTAGGGTTAGGATGGTTAGGTGGGCTTTGGCCTTGGGCCGGCCCAGTAGGGAGGGAGGGGCTGCTCCTAGAGAGGCCGGCGGCTGGGCCTTAGGCCGAATTGGTGGGAAGGAAAAGGCCAGAGGCCTGGTCTGCTGTCTCTCCCTCATACTTCCCTTTATTTACCAAAACAGCAAATAACAAAGAAAGAAAATGAGAGAGAAAAAAGGTCGGAGAAGGAATTTGGGCACGGGGATAATTTCCCCGGACTCACAAAAATGTGCACGGTCAAAGAAAAGTAGGATTGGACATGATTGCAAGAATTAAATTCAAAGTCATTTGAATTTAATTGAAAAGGTTTGAACAAGGGCTAGGAATTAGAAATGTCCAAAAATGTTGAGAATTATGGTGGAGCTCTGGAAAATGACGAAAGGTTATATGGCAAAGTTAGAGGCCAAGAGTTTGTGATAACAAAGGCATTGAGATTTATTTTGCAAGTGTGTTCCGGTTAATTCCAATAAATGAAATATTTAATATAGCTCCCTAATATCGGGAGGATATGTTATAAAGAGAATCACCATGTGAATTCCCTCGATTTAAATGGATCAAAGATCCATGCCATTTATTTAGTTGAGTTGCAAAAGATTTATGAGATGATGGCATGATGACATGATGCAATGCAAAAATAAAAGGGCAGGCACAAATGAAACACACGGCGAAACCCGGAACATATGGAAGTATTCTCGCGCATCGGTCTCGGGGCGTCACACAAGCCTCGGCGACGATGAATTCGCTGCCCCAGAGGATCCCGTCGAACAAGAGCGCTTCAAGTGCCGGCTTATCGCCACGGCAAATAGCCTGAAGAAAAAGCAGCAGCAGCTTCAAGCTGATCAAGATCTGCTAGCTGACAAATGGACTGAAGTCCTCGCAGCCGAGAACTATAAACTCGAGGGCCCTACAAGAGTTACCCAAGGCGCAGGTTACTACCCCGACTGGAGGAAGAAGCGTACGATATGGTTGATCGGCCGCCTCGTGGCCGCGATAGAGAGACATTCCAGCCAAAAGCTCCGCTTCCACCCCAACACCATTCAAATAAAAAGGCATGGGGAGATACGCCAGACCTGCGAGACATATTGGAGGACAAAGCAAAGCATTCAAGATCGATCTACGGATCACGAGGGCGCACCACTCTGCGAGACGGTAAACGTCACGCCGGATACAGTAAAAGCAAATCCGGCCGGGCCGAACACAGCGAGCAAGACCCATTCGAGTTGTGTCGCGATATAGCCCAATATAGAGGCGTCGCACACCCCTTATGCTTCACAGACGAAGTAATGGAACATCAATTCCCAAAAGGTTTCAAACCTGTAAACATCGAATCATACGACGGCACAACAGATCCCGCAGTATGGATTGAGGACTTCCTCCTCCACATCCACATGGCCCGCGGTGATGACTTACATGCCATCAAATACCTCCCACTAAAGCTCAAAGGACCAGTGCGGCATTGGCTTAATAGCTTGCCAGCAGACTCCATTAGTTGTTGGGAAGATCTGGAAGCCGCATTCCTCAACAACTTTCAGGGCACTTATGTGCGACCACCAGACGTCGATGATCTAAGCCACATAATTCAGCAGCCAGAAGAGTCGGCCAGGCAATTCTGGACTCGGTTCCTTACAAAGAAAAATCAAATCATCGACTGTCCGGATGCAGAGGCCTTAGCAACTTTCAAGCACAACATCCGAGACGAGTGGCTAGCCCGGCACCTTGGCCAGTAAAAGCCGAAATCTATGGCAGCCCTCACGACGCTCATGACCCACTTTTGTGTGGGAGAAGACAGCTGGTTGGCTCGCAGTAATAACATATCAAAAAACCATGGTACCTCAGATACCAAGGACGGCAATAGCAGGTCACGTCGCAACAAGCATAAGCGCCGCATTAACAGCAAAAATACTGAGGATACAGCAGTCAATGCCGGATTCAAAGGCTCCAACCCCGGTCATCAGAAAAAGCCATTCAAACAAAATACGCCGGGTCTGTCCAGCCTGGACCGTATACTCAATCGCTCGTGTCAAATACATGGCACCCCAGACAAGCCAGCCAATCACACCAACAGGGATTGTTGGGTGTTCAAGCAGGCCAGGAAGTTAATTGCCGAAAACAAGGACAAGGGGCCACATAGCGATGACGAGGAGGAGCCCCGGCAGCGGCACACTGGAGGACAGGAGAAGTTTCCTCCGCAAGTGCGGACGGTGAACATGATATACGCAACCCACATCCCCAAGAGGGAGCGGAAGCGTGCGCTTAGGGACGTATATGCGTTGGAGCCAGTCGCCCCAAAGTTCAACCCTTGGTCCTCCTGTCCGATCACCTTCAATCGCAGGGACCACCCCACTAGTATCCGTCATGGCGGATACGCCACACTGGTTCTAGACCCAATCATTGACGGATTTCACCTCACTCGAGTCCTTATGGACGGCGGCAGCAGCCTGAACCTGCTTTATCAGGACACGGTGCGCAAAATGGGTATAGACCCCTCAAGGATCAAACCCATAAAAACGACCTTTAAGGGCATCATTGCAGGCGTAGAGGCCCATTGCACAGGCTCCATTACACTGGAAGTGGTCTTCGGATCCCGGATAACTTCCGAAGCGAAGACTTAATCTTCGATATAGTCCCGTTCCGCAGTGGTTATCACGCACTGCTCGGACGAACCGCATTTGCTAGATTCAATGCGATACCGCATTATGCATACCTCAAGCTCAAGATGCCAGGACCTCGTGGAGTTATCATAGTCAATGGAAACACAGAGCGCTCTCTCCGAACAGAGGAGCACACCGCAGCCCTCGTAGCAGAAGCGCAAAGCAGCCTCTCAAGGCAATCTACCAGTTCGGTGTTTCAAAGCCCGGACACCTTCAAGCGCGCTCGGGGCAATCGGCAAATACACCGCCTGGCGCGATCTGAGCTTTCGTAGCAATACGGTGGCCACCCCAATCCCAGCCCAATGGTGCTATTCGTACCGCGCATACATAATTACGCATTAAAAATACCATGGGCACAGGTGGGGAGGGGGGGCACAACTGCGGCACGCCCCAAAACGCGGCCTAAACCGCACTAGGGGCTTCCCATTTGGTTATTTTTCTTTTTTTCTTTCAGGACCTTAATCTATGGAAACACTGTCCGGCAGCCCTATTGCCGAACACATGATACAGCAACCAAGGAGGCAGACAGCTACGTTATACAACGGAATTCCCAGGTTGATTACAGATTTCACATCATTTCCTCAGCTCGTCCTTGGAAGGGACATAGTCCTACTCTTTCGCTTATCGCACTATATGTATCACTCTGCTTTAACGCAACTTTTCAATAAACAATGCATGACATTACAACTATTATTGCATTCTTGTTATATATACATATATATATATGTGTGTGTGTGTGTGTGTGTGTGTGTGTGTTCATTAATGACGCCTTGCAACCGTACACTCTGGTACGGCCAACACACCAGGGGCTCACATACCCCACAACGCGGAGTGAAAAGTCCGAACACTTTCACAAGTGCGGCACCCCGAACTTATAGCATTATATGCATCAGCTCTGAATCATGTCTTTGGTCAAATGTTGGGTTTGCCCGACTCCTATGTTTTGGTACCTTACGTTCCGCTCTATCGGCTAAGGTAGCGCTAGGAGAACTACTGCGATTATGCCCCGGTTCTGCCGGGCTGAGCACCTCAGTAGAGAAAGCTAAAACTGACTGTCATGATAAGGCGAGAGACTGGTCGCTGTTCGGCGAGGTTTTTCGAGTCCCTAAAGACTTATGCCGCTTAGGGAGAGGGGCCGGCTCTATCCGGCTTACAGGCATGTATCGCGCCCCAAATTCGGCCTTCCGAATACCAGGGGCTTCGCCGAAATTTAAAATTATAGAATTCTATGGCTAAGTGAGAGTGATAAAGCATTATTAGTCTGGTTGCCTTGTTCGTTGTGCTGAGCACCTCCCTCGAAGGACCCAAACATGGGAACAAGAGTGATCAGGTTTCTCCCGAACACCCTAGCACTCGTGGCATGGGGGCAGAAGTCAAGGACTAGCCATCTCTTAGATTGGATAAACAGCCAAACAGAAGGTAATATTTTAAATTCTAACAAGTGTTGCATAGCGAACATGATACAAGTTTTCATACATACAGGACAAACGAGCAAGTCTCATTCAAATATTACATTTTGTGAACACTCATCCGCAAGACGGGCACCCGGCAGAACACCCTCGTAGTACATCTCGGGGTGGCGGTGCTCCTTGCCCTCCGGTGGCCCATCCTTGATCAGCTTCACGGCGTCTAGCTTGACCCACTGCATTTTTACATGGGTGAAAGCCCGGCGTGATGAAGCTGTGTACCTAGGGTAGGGGCACAGACCTGTCCAAGGAGCCCTACCCAAGGACGCCCCTGGAAGAAGTCACCTTTCAATCGACTTGAAGGTATCCCACTCGACGGGTTCAAGACATTCGACCAAGAAGCTATCACTCGACCATGAAGCCAACCACTCGACTACCAGGAGGCCTATAGTCACTCCGCAGGCAAACGGTCAGCTATTAAGTAGTCTTTATGGTCATTATAGCACTTTATTAGGGGCGTTACCAGTAACGCTCGACCTTAAATGTACCTTAAAACCCTGCATTACTGAGGGCAGGAGGGGGCCGGCGAACTCTATATAAGCCACCCCCCTCCTCAGTATGAAGGGTTCGCACCCCTGTAATTCACACGCGCATAATCTAGTCGACCGCCTCCGGGCTCCGAGACGTAGGGCTATTACTTCTTTTGAGAAGGGCCCGAACTCGTAAACCTTGCGTGCTTACAACTTCTCCATAGCTGAGATCTTGCCTCTCCATACTTACCCCCCTACATCACTGTCAGAGTTAGAACCACGACAGTTGGCGCCCACCTTGGGGCCGGAATCTTAGCGCCTGATTGGAGAAGTTGTGATTTTTCCGATCCCTTTGATCATGGTTTCGTGCGGAGTTTTGGTGGAGGGCCGCGAGATCCGCCTCGGCGCGCTCACATTCATCGCCGACGACTCCGCCTGGCTTCAGGAGACGCCACTCGACATCGATGCGCTCCCCGTCCGCGGTGCGACGCATTTCCGCGCATGCGTTCATGGCATCCTCCTGCGGCAGCCATCGACCCAGTATCGGTCGGCCCCCGTATCGTCTCCCCGCTCTGTCTCTCACCGGCGCAAGCGCTCCGGTCGGTCGAGACTTCAGAGGTGGGTGAGGCATGCCGTGGCTCGCCAGTCGGCCGCCCCGCAAGTCGCGGCAATCGAGCCCGACGAATCCCTCTGCGGCCTGTTCGACCTGTCGACTGGCTCCGCGGAGACCGCATCCGAGTGCGACAGTAGCGACCCAACGGCTGAGATTCTGGCGGTCGATGGAACGCACAGTCCTCCCGGTTACCCTCGCGCTGATGGAGGCGCGGGTGGGGGCGACCCTTCGCATCCCCACGATGAGTATGTCCCTGAACCTCTCACGTCATTACAGCGAGAGGAGCTTCGCCGCCAGAACATGGACGCACTCTGCACTCCTATCGTCAGAGAGACCCCCGAGGCCCGGGCCTTGGAGGACACGCGCTTGGCTAACTTGGCCGAGCGCACTCGACTGGAGAATCTCCAGCGAGCACTCAACGAGCAAGCGCGTCAGCGGGCTCCCGAGTCTAGTCGACGCCAGCTCTTCCCGCCGACGCAGGTATACCGAACCCCAGTTCAGAATTTGGCCGCCGCGGCCCGTATAGCAGAATCGATTCAGCCCTCCCAGTTAGAGGCTGGCAGGGGCTTGTTGCAGATCAGAGCGTTGCTCCGGGCGGCGGGAAACCAGAATTCCGCTGTTTCTCAGTCGCGGAATAGGATCCACAGTCGATCCGTTGCAACATATACAGTCCAGTCGGCTCACAGGCCGAGGTCGCCCCCGAGGCATGAGGGACGTGGTGACCGGCATGATCAGTACAGAAGGAATGAGCAGTATGATCACCGATCCGATCGTGATGATCGACGTCGATTGCCAACCCCTCCCCCGAGGAGTGGGTCATATGCGCCTCGACATCGAGATGACAGGCGCCCTCATAGCGTTGGGCGGAGGATTCCAGTCGACCCCAGGGACCCAGGCTTTGACGCGAGATCTATCCTCGTTCAAGGTTTGGTTGACAGGAACAGGGCTCATCGGGAAGGCCAGAACAGAGATGCGCCCGCCAGCAGCAGAGTACGTGTTTCAGGGCCAGAGTGTTTCAGTCGAGCCATCAGGGCCGCAGTGATTCCTCCCAACTTTCGGTTGGTGACTGGAGTCAGCAAGTTCACCGGTGAGTCTAAGCCTGACACTTGGCTCGAAGATTACCGAGTGGCTGTACAGATTGGCGGTGGCAATGATGAGGTGGCCATGAAGCATTTGCCTCTCCTGTTAGAGGGCTCGGCCAGAGCATGGCTGAATCAGTTAGCACCCAGCAGCATCTACACTTGGGAGGATCTCTCTCGAGTGTTTGTCACAACCTTTGAGGGAACATGCAAGTGACCCGCAGGCCTTACAGAATTGCGGTCTTGCATGCAGAAGCCGAGTGAAACTCTGAGGGATTACATCCAGAGGTGGATCACTTTGCATCACACAGTTGAGAACATACCGGATCACCAAGCAGTTTGTGCCTTTAAAGAAGGCGTCAAGAACAGAGAGTTGAACCTGAAGTTCGGTCGGACCGGAGAAATGTCCCTGAATCGGATGATGGAAATTGCCACCAAATACGCTAACGGAGAAGATGAAGATTGACTCCGGAGTGGCAAGCAGAAAGCAGTCGCCCAGGAAACCGGAGGCAATTCCAGTCGGAAGCAGAAGCGGAAGGCCGAGCCAGCCGCCCCTGGGGAGGCCCTGGCTGTAACCCAGGGAAATTTCAAGGGAAAACCCAAAGGCCCCTGGAAGCCCAAGAAAGTCAAGGATCAAGATGGAAATGATGTTTTGGATCTGCCATGTCACATCGACACCAAGAAAGATGAAGAGGGTAATTTTATTTACCCAAAGCATACCACTCGACAGTGTCGGCTCCTGATCCAGCAGTTTCAGGGCAAACAGCCCAAAGATAAGGAAAAAGAGTCGGACAGAGTTGAGGACAAGGAAGATAGCGACGATGGATACCCCCAAATCAATTCCACCCTAATGATTTTTGCTGATGTCGAAAGCAAAAGTCAACTGAAAGTCATTAACCGTGAGGTGAATATGGTTGCTCCGGCGACACCCAGTTATCTGAAGTGGTCTCAGACTGCCATCACATTTGACTAGTCCGATCACCCTACGCACATTGCCACCCCTGGGAGGAAAGCTTTGGTGGTCGACCCAGTTGTCGAAGGCACTCGACTGACCAAAGTCCTGATGGATGGTAGCAGTGGCCTGAACATATTGTATGCTAAAACATTGAAAGGGATGGGCATTCCGATGTCCAGGCTCAGCGCCAGCAACATGAGCTTCCATGGAGTCATTCCTGGAAAGAAAGCCGAGTCACTCGGCCAGATTGCTCTCGATGTGGTTTTCGGTGATTCAAAGAATTACCGCAAGGAAAAGTTGACATTTGAGGTTGTGGACTTCCAAAGTGCTTATCATGCTATTCTGGGCCGGCCAGCTTATGCACGCTTCATGGCTCGATCGTGCTACGTGTATCTCAAGTTGAAGATGCCCGACCCCAAAGGTGTGATCACCGTTACAGGCAATCGGAAGAAAGCAGAGGAGTGTTTTCAGAAAGGATCAAAGATCGCTGATGCTCAGATGTCAGTAGTCGAACTGCAAGAGTACCAGAAGACTGCTGATCCGAGTGAATTGCTGCGAGCCAAGAAGCCAGCTTCAGAATCAGCTTTTTAGTCGTCCGGTGAAACTAAGCCAGTTCACATTCACCCGACCGACCCCAATGCCCCCCCCGACTCGCCTCTCAACGACGCTCGACTCCAAATAGGAAGAAGCGCTCATCCAGTTCCTCCGTGAGAACTGGGACATCTTCGCATGGAAGCCTTCTGACATGCCTGGAGTTCCCAGGGGGCTGGCTGAGCACCGTCTACGAGTCGACCCGAAGTTCAAGCCTGTGAAAGAACATCTTCGACGGCCCGATGTCCAGAAGAGGAAAGCTATTGGTGAGGAGGTGGCTCGGCTCTTAGCAGCAGAGTTCATCCGAGAGATTTACCACTCCGAGTGGCTCGCCAATGTTGCCATGGTCCCCAAGAAGGACAAGTCACTTCGCATGTGCATTGACTTTAAACACATCAATCGGGCCTGCCCGAAAGATCATTTCCCTCTCCCCCGCATCGACCAGGTAGTGGACTCGACCGCGGGGTGTGAGCGTTTGTCTTTTCTAGATGCTTATTCAGGGTACCATGAGATCCGTCTGTATGGACCCGATGAGATCAAAACGGCTTTCATCACCCCATTTGGGTGCTTCTGTTATGTCACCATGCCCTTCGGCCTCAAGAATGCTGGAGCCACGTTCATGAGGATGATTCAAAAGTGTTTGCTCACTCAGATCAGTCAGAACGTAGTAGCATACATGGACGATATTGTGGTTAAGTCACGGAAAGGTTCCGACCTACTGACTGACCTTGCCGAAACCTTTGCTAACCTCAGGGGATACGATATCAAGCTCAATCCATCAAAGTGCACATTCAGAGTTCCAGGTGGAAAGTTACTCGGTTTTCTCGTTTCCGAACGAGGAATCGACGCCAATCCCGAGAAAGTTGGCACCATACTCCGGATGAAGCGCCCTGTGCGTGTACACGATGTCCAGAAGCTTACAGGTTGCTTGGCCGCTCTAAGTCGATTCATTTCTTGTCTCAGTGAAAAGGCGTTGCCTCTTTACCAACTGATGAAGAAGTCTGACAAGTTCGAGTGGACTCCAGAAGCTAACGCAACGTTTGCAGAGCTCAAAGCTCTACTCTCCACCCAGCCGGTGCTTGCTGCCCCAATCAGTAAAGAGCCTCTGCTGCTTTACATTGCGGCCACGGGAAAAGTTGTCAGTACAGTACTTACGGTCGAGCGAGAAGAAGAAGGAAAGGCCTTTAGAGTTCAGCGCCCAGTATATTATGTGTCTGAAGTTTTGACTCCTTCGAAGCAAAGATATCCCCATTACCAGAAACTCGTATATGGGATTTACATGACCACAAAGAAGGTTGCACACTACTTCTCTGACCATTCCATTACAGTCGTCAGCGACGCTCCACTATCAGAGATTTTGCACAATAGAGATGCAACTGGTCGAGTGGCTAAGTGGGCGATTGAACTCCTTCCCCTAGATATCAAGTTTGAAGCAAAGAAGGTTGTCAAGTCCCAAGCAATTGCAGATTTCGTCACCGAGTGGATTGAACAGCAACTTCCGACTCAAGTTCACTCGGAGCACTGGACCATGTTCTTCGATGGATCTAAGATGCTGAATGGTTCCGGTGCTGGGGTAGTATTGGTCTCCCCCCGAGGAGATAAGCTCAGATACGTTCTCCAGATTCACTTCGATTCCTCCAACAATGAAGCAGAATATGAAGCACTCTTGTACGGGTTGCGCATGGCCATTTCACTCGGTGTCCGGCGCCTCATGGTCTACTGCGACTCAGATTTGGTGGTTAATCAGGTGATGAAGGAGTGGGACGTCAGAAGCCCAGCTATGACTGGCTATTGCAACGCAGTAAGAAATCTAGAAAAGAAATTCGAGGGGTTAGAGCTTCATCACATCCCCAGACTGAAAAATCAAGCAGCAGATGATCTGGCAAAGATAGGCTCCAAGAGAGAAGCCATTCCCAGCAATGTGTTTTTGGAGCACATCCGCTCGCCATCAGTCCAGGAGGATCCTTTCACAGAAGAAGCCTGGCAACCGAAAAGTGCCACAGATCCGACTGAAGTCGAAATTCCTGTTGTGGTCGACCTAGTCATGGAGGTCTTGGCTATCACTCCCGACTGGACGGTACCATACATCGCATATATCTTGAGGAAAGAACTCCCGGAGGACGAGGAAGAGGCTCGACAGATCATCCGCCGATCCAAGGCCTTCACAGTCATAAAGGGACAGTTGTATAGGGAAAGCGCGAATGGAATCGGTCAGAAATGCATAACACCAGAAGAGGGTCAGATGATCCTTAATGATATCCACTCGGGGACCTGTGGTCACCATGCGTCCTCTCGGACCATTGTGGCTAAAGCATACCGAGCAGGATTTTACTGGCCAAGAGCAAATGAGATGGCAAAAGAGATAGTCGACAAGTGTGGAGGTTGCCAGTTCTACTCCAACATGTCACACAAGCCTGCATCAGCCCTGAAGACCATTCCACTCGTCTGGCCCTTTGCTGTCTGGGGACTGGACATGGTCGGTCCATTGAGAACAGGCAGGAGCGGATTCACGCATGTGCTTGTGGCAGTCGACAAGTTCACCAAATGGATTGAAGCCAAGCCTATCAAAAATCTTGATGCCAGCACTACTATCGGTTTCATCAGAGAGTTGATATTCAGATATGGGGTCCCACATAGCATCATCACTGACAATGGGTCAAACTTCGATTCAGACAAGTTCAGAGCTTTTTGCGCCTCTCAAGGCACACGAGTCGACTACGCGTCGGTCGCGCATCCTCAGTCGAATGGACAAGCTGAAAGAGCAAATGGTCTGATTCTCAAAGGATTGAAGCCTCGATTGATGCGCGATCTCAAGCACGCAGCGGGCGCTTGGGTCGACGAACTTCCGTCGGTTTTGTGGGGGCTGAGGACCACCCCGAACCGGTCGACCGGAAGAACGCCATTTTTTCTGGTTTACGGAGCCGAAGCCGTCCTGCCGAGTGATCTACTTCACAACGCCCCCAGAGTCGAGCTTTATAACAAAGACGAAGCAGAGCAAGCCCGGCAAGACGCAGTCGACCTCCTAGAGGAGGAGAGGGAAATGGCTATGATCAGATCGACCATCTATCAGCAAGACTTGCATCGATTCCATGCCAGAAATGTGAAGAGCCGAGCCTTCCAGGAAGGAGATTTGGTCCTCCGAGTGGATCAATAGAAACCACACAAACTTTCTCCTACTTGGGAAGGCCCCTTCATCGTCACCAGAGTCCTCCACAATGGAGCATATCACCTCTACAATGTTGATCACCAGATCGATGAGCCACGAGCTTGGAATGCGGAACTGCTCCGCCCCTTTTACACTTGAGTTCTCCCTTGGACGAGATGTAATAAGAAAAAATTTCTGCAGTTCATTTTTACCAAAGACAAGAGCGTCCCAATAATTGTTGTCACTCTTGTTTGCATACGAAATCCCCCAGTGGGTGACTTAGCTGCGAATCCGTTTCGCCTAAGTTTGAAAAATCCTACCGAGTGGAGAGCAATCCTCCCACTCGGGGGCTTAGCTGCAGTCCAGTACTCGCCTAAGTTCTCCCACTTAGAGGCTTAGCTGCAGTCAGGCACTCGCCTAAGTTTGAAAAAATCCTACCGAGTGGAGAGGAATCCTCCCACTCGGGGGCTTAGTTGTAGTCCAGTACTCGCCTAAGTTCTCCCACTTAGAGACTTAGCTGCAGTCAGGCACTCGCCTAAGTTTGAAAAAATCCTACCGAGTGGAGAGCAATCCTCCCACTCGGGGGCTTAGCTGCAGTCCAATCGCTCGCCTAAGTATTTGAAAATCCTACCGAGTGGAGAGCAAACCTCCCACTCGGAGGCTTAGCTACAGCCCAGCGCTCGCCTAAGTATATAAAAATCCTACCGAGTGGAGAGCAAACCTCCCACTCGGGGGCTTAGCTGCAGTCCAAGCACTCGCCTAAGTGATTAGAAATCCTACCGAGTGGAGAGCAAACCTCCCACTCGGGGGCTTAGCTGCAGCCCAGTGCTCGCCTAAGTGTTTAAAAAATCCTACCGAGTGGAGAGCG